>NW_026613262.1:1099884-1186152 GCF_029220125.1 Pseudoliparis swirei
ATCCCCATGGCTCTGAAGATACGGGTGAAAGGGGGGCCCTTAAATTGAATTTTATTAAAAATTGCAAAGAGTACAATACAGTGTTAAACTGGGCAAACATATATCAAGATTATTTTAAAAAGTTTTCACCCTTTTTGGTCCCCCTTTGAGCTTTAAGTCAACAAGTGTGTTCACTAAACAGGTTTGAAAGTTTCGTGAGATAAAGGGGGTTCCCTGAAAACCATGACACAATTAAGAGTCTTTTCAATATGCCCTCTTGTTCTTCACCTGTTAGGTTTTCTTTTGGGACAATTTCCCCCTTCCCCAAAATTTTTCCATTTGGGAATGATGGGTGTCTTTCCTTGGTTAACAACTCAAGTTTCAAAGCAGTGGCTAACCCCAAAATGTCACTTAAAAGGTACCCATCAGTCCTTGCAGAGTTCTCCCTGGGGCCATTTACTGTTTGGAACTTTAAAGTACCCTGTGGGGCTTTGAAACTGGTCTTAAAGGTTTAAATCATTTAGTTAAAATGACATTTCTCCTCCTTCCCCCATTGGGGGTTAAAAACAGAGAGGATGAGGAGACTGAAATAAAAGTAAGAGTGGAAAGAAGGATCACTTAGGGGGGTAAGAGAAACAAAATGGAACAATGTGACCGGGAGTCAAGCAAGACAAGGATCAAGAGCTAAAAAAGAAATGACAGGATTTTGTGGACAGAAGAATTTAGTAACTTCATTGCAGGAGTGATTAACACGGCAAAAGTTTCAAGATGATCAAATCCAGCTGATTGTAAAAGCAAATGAACCCGGATTAGTGGGACTGACATGGGAAGGGTGAGGAGAACCTGACAATCAGTCAAGCCAGGAAGCACCATGGGTTGGTTATACTGTAATGGTTATATTACTCAATGGGCAAAAGTCCGAAAAATTCAAGCATTCGTTAAAAAAATTTAAAACCAGATGTAATGTGTTTCAGGAGACTTGGTTCAAACCTCTTTAGTTTTGCTGGATATTCAATAATTAAATCAGAGATCCGGGGGGGGGTTGCTACATTTATCAAACAAAATATTCCATAGAGGGAAAAGGAGACAGTCAAGTATATAGGGGGGAATGGGGGAAAAAGCGGAGCAGGTGGAAATTAAATTAAACAATCCATGCAGGGCTGGATTTGGACACCCCAAAAATAATTCAAGGACAAAGGAAATAGAATTGTATGGTGTTTTTGCTCACAGTACAATGGGGGGTATGCAAACAGATTCAAAGGGAAAGGGGTTTAAAATTGATGGATGATGGGGGTCTGATCTGTATGAATGATGGGGGAAAAAGAAAAAAACATGCAAGTGCATTAGATACCCCTTAAATGCATTGGCTGGAATACATGGGAAGTTTTGGCTAAAACAGCCCAGTGATCATTACCCAGGATCATGTTTGATAGGAGAAAAGTGGAAGTTAGACCGGGAAAGGGGAACCCCAAGATGGATCTTTCAAAAAAATGGGGGTTTCAAACCTTTTGAGGAACAATGACAAAGATTTACATTTCTGGAGACATGCGAAAAAGCGGGAACCTTAGATACCCAATGGAGCAAAAGGAGTAAGAATCAGAAAGTAAGACACTGTTCCTTGGTGGACAGAGGACGGGGAAGGCAGTTAGAAGCAGGAACAAAGCATTTAGACTGTCAGAAGAACCCACAACATCAGTTTGATTCAATACAAAAACAAAGCAGTGGTGAGAAGAACAATAAGACAAAAAGAGATTGGGGCTTTTGCAATAAAATAGGAAGAACTACTCCTGTGGGAGGTAGGGAATGATAAAGAGGATGGGAGGAGAGGGGAAAATAATACCCATTTTTGACTTGGCAGGGTCTCAATAGGAAAAAGAGATAATGGAAAAAGCATTTGTGAAGATTCATGTTTCAGATGTTAAGGAAAGAAGGAGAGAGAGAATTAACCAGCACCCAGGTGGCTATGGGGGAAAAACATGATAACATTGATGAACCTTTACTCTGGCAGAGAGGGGAGAGCAAATGGATAAAACCCCCTGGGGCCCATCAGGCTTCATGCTAAAGCATTTGGGAAAGGGCATTTTTGCTGCTTGCCTTTATAACAGAGTATGGGGGGAAAGGGAAAGTTGGGATGGAAGGAGGCATGGCCCCAATTAAAAAACATGGCAAAGATCCATCAAAAACCCCAGCTACAGACCAATATAAAACATAAATATGTGTAAATTTGGAAAGGATGATGGGAAAAATTTTTCATCCCTTGAGAAGAGAGGAATGCTGGGTTTTCAGAGTGGCTTTAGGAATGAAACACCATGGACTCAGTGATCAGGCTGAGACTGATGTTAGAAAGGATAATAAAGGGGGTTTTGCAGTGTTTTTGACATTGAAAATTGACATGATGTGGAAGGAAGGTTTGCTCATCAAGATGAAAAAAATGGGAATTGGTGGGAGAGTCTATAACTGGGTAAAGGATTTTCTTTTTGGGAAAAAAAAAAGGAAGGGTCAGGCGGTCAAGTCAGACTTAGTAAAAGGGGCCCCCTCAAGGCGTGTGATTAGCCCGCTTTCTCATTATGATGAATGACATATTAAAAAGGTACCAATAGATATCGGTGGTCTTTGTTTGCTGATGAGGGGGCATTATGGAAAGGAAGGAACATGGAACATGGTCAGAAAATTTAAAAAGCAATCGATGAGGTGGTGGAGTGGGGATATGTTTGGGGGTTCAGGTTCTCAGTGGAAAAACAAAAACGGTTTTTCACCAGGAAAAAATGAAGGATGGGATGAAGCTTTTAGGGGAAAAGAATTAAAAAGGGGTGGGCACATTTTTTCTGGGGTTTTTTTTGATTCCGTTCAGATCACCAGGAGAGAGGAAAAATGAAAAAAGTAATAAATGTGATGAGATGGGGAGTGGTGGGGGGGGCCAGCTGTTCAGTTTTAAAACCATTTATGTGGCCTTGATAAGAGGGGGTTGGATTATGGGCATATGGATCAGCAGCTAAATTTTTTGGTAGATTAGATTGGTTCGGGCCCAGGCATTTTTTGGGGAGTTTTTAAAAACATCCCCAACCCCTGCCCCGGTGGAAATGGGAAAAATTTGTGGATTTAAGAAAAACAATGGAAAACCTTTTGCAGGGACAAAAAGCTCACCCTGCAAAGGGTTTTGGGGGGTCTGGGAGAATGGGGAGCCAAAAAAATAACTTTGGTCGGATAAATGACATTGCAAAGGATTTTGGTTTTGATCTCAGAATAACCCCCTCTGTGGTTTACCTGGTGGTGGCTCCATGGACACTGGTGGGCCAAATAGACTGGTATCTGCTAGATTTAAAAGAAGAAAAGGAAAAAGATTTTTTAAAGTGCATTTGAATATATGGAAATATACAGTGAATATACTATGATTTTCGGAGGGAAGAAACCTGAGACAGGAGTGACAGCTTTTGGGGGTAAATACCAGATAAAGGAGGGGGGATCAACAGGAGAACATCTGATAGGCGGGGGTCACACAGTGGAGATGGTGGCAGTGCTGGGGCTTATGGGTGGAAAAGGCAAACAGGACGGTGTTAATATGTCCATGCAGCTTCAGTCTAGCAAATCAGATCTTTCATTCAAGCAGTCCCAAAACATTCTCGAGGTCCTTCAGTCGGTCACGAAAAAACCAGGAGGTCAGGTGACATTCATGTGGGTTCCACATATAGGGTGAGTGGGAAAGAGGGCAGAAAGTTGGCAAAGAGGGCTTTAAAGAAAGGAGACATAGAAATGAGAGTTAGCATCAGTGGGGAGGTCAAGGTATTATTTGGGAAAAGCAACCAAATGTGGCAAAATAGGTGGAACAGAGAGGGAAAGGAGACATTTGTATCTTATTCACAGGAGTTTCCCAAAAGGGGGGGAAGTTGGAACAGGAAAAAGTGGAAAAAAGGGTACGGTTCCTCAACATGACACTGAAATGATCGGGGAAAAACAGACAGGCCCGTGTGAAGATGTGGAGAAGAGGAGTTTGGGGCATGTGGTGGTTAATTGTGGGGCATGAAAATCATAGAGGTGATGAGGAAGAAACTGGGGGGAAATTTGCGTGAGTTCCCCTGGGGAATACTGAGCATGGGGGCACAGATTAGAGTTCTGTTCACGTTCTTAAAGGACACAGGGGGTTTTTTATAGGGGATGTTGAAATGTTTGAGGGTTACATTTTGGTTTGTTATATATTTTATTTATTATTTATTTTTATATATATATAATTTTATTTATTTTGGGGGGGTTTTTTGGTGTTGGGGTCAATAACGGAATGCTCAGAGGGGGGCGGGAATGCACCAAATTTTTGGATGAAAAAGGGAAGAAGAAGAAGAAGAAGAAGGAATACAAAAAAAATAAAGGCCCCTTGGGGAAACCAGGGTTGGGGGGGGCGAGGTGGGTGTTGAAAGTTCCCCAGCTTTCCCGCTGGTTGCAACGATAGTTTGGGTGGTGAAAAATACAAAAAAAACCCGTGGGGGAACCAGGCAGATGATTCTGTCGAAGGGACATCTATCAGTTGGAGGTTGGAAAAGAAATTTTAAATGAAAACATGGACATGGGAAAAATTTTGATGGGGGCTGTGATGTGACTGGACCAGAGTGGGAGATTCTGACTTGGGAGAAAGTGACAATGTTTGGGTACTAGCCAAGGCCTACTAAGGGGAATTTACAGGAGGGGGAATGTTTTAAAAAACCGAAGAGACAGTCACAAATGGGAGAGATGGAGGCGGAGGATCAGCATCCAGACAGTTGGGAAAATTTTTTGAGATTTGAAGAGGATTTCTGCCATGAGCCGGGGAAACTAACCATCGTGTTAAAAATCAGATTGGAGATATTCTCATGGGGAAAATTTTGAAAAGGAAACTTATTGATTGTTTGTAGAAATGAAGAGCAAAAAAACAGGATTAAGGAAATAAGCAAAAGTGAGCTCAAACCATATTCCAAAAAAAAAGTTGGAGGGGAGTGATTTGGGGGTCTGGTTGGAGTCACGATGGGGGAAATTAACCAAGGAGGAACTTTGAAAAGGGCCAAGGCTGCAGGTGACTCGAGGGGGGGGAAAAACAGTGATTACGTTGTGCTGGATTTTGAGGAGGAAGAACTTACAGAAAGTATCATTAGGCCCTAAGGTACACAGTGAAGAGTTTATACCAAAGCCATGAGGTGTTACAACTGTCAAAAGGGTTTTGGGCATACAGCTGCAAAAGGCAGAAGGAGGGTGCAAAGGGGTGGGGAAAATCACGATGGGGAATGTGAAAAAAAAGTGTTGTAACTGGGGGGAGCACATGGCACTATGGGTGTGATGATGAAAAGGGGGAGGGTACAGCAGGTGAGGGTGGGAAAAAAATCACCTATGCAGAGGCAGTGAAGAGAATGGGGGGTGGAGGGGCGGAGGGAAAATAAAGGAAAAACCCCCCCGCAGTCCTAGACAGCCAAATGAGGGAAAATAATGATAGATTTAAAAAGCTAGTCACTTTCATAGCAGGGTAGTGAATGCTACAATGGAGGTCAAACCAAGAGGAAGAATCCAGATTTGTTAAAGCAGCAGTTAACCATTTAGATATCAGAGGATTAACTGGGGGGAATGAAATGATCTCAGTATTCAACAAGTCCAAGGGGAAAGGGTAGGTTTAAAAAAATGCTTTCCCCACAATGGAATGCTAGGGGTTTGTTGGCAATGGACAAGAATTAAAAATATGTTGAAAAAGTATCTATTTAAAACCCGATGTCATATGCATAAAGGGAAAAATGGTTAAGGAATTTGGGTTTTAGAATATTTGGATAAAGTGTGTTAGGGGTGATAGGGGGGGGGTAGGAGGAGGATGCCCATTCATTAGTGAAGACATTACATTTAGAGAAGTAAAGATAGGAACTGAGCTAGAGATGTAACAGTGGAGATCTGGGCCCAAAAAAAAGATAAAATAATTTTATAATCCTTGTAAAAATTAGAGGCGAATAGATTGGCACAAATTGAAGGGGTGGGGGGCAACAAGGTGGTGCTGTGGAGATTTTAATGCACATAGTACATTTGGGGGGAGTAAGAACAGATGCAAAGGAGAAGCAATGGGAAAAGTTACTGAAAAAAATAATCTAGTGTGTTTAAATGATGGCAGAGGGACTAGATTAGATGTACAGGGGGAAAACATCTGCACAGATTTAACTATTGTATCAAGAAATTTAGCAGGGTATGTGAGTGGGATATAGAGGGAAACATCAGTGGGGGGTCACTTTCCCAAAAAATTTTAAAGTCAATACAAAGGGGAAAAAACAGAGACACAATAGTTAAGTGGGTATTTAGTAGGGCAAAGTGGGAACTTTTGAATATATATTTAGCGTGAAATGGATACAATTGAAATTAATGAAGATATTGAGGAGATTGATACAAAATGACATCTACAATACTGGAAGCAAGAAGCAAACAATTTCTAAAAGTAAAGGAAGGATGAAAGAAAGGCAGTCCCTTGGACTGAGGGGGGAGAGCAGTGAAAGAAAGGAACAAAGCTCTGAAGGTATTGAAGATGCATCATTTCCAAACTTTAATAGAATACAAGCAACAAGAAAGGCAGAATCAGTGCAAAAAAAGCTGGCAAAAATTGAAGAATTGGAAGAGCAACACCTTTGGGGAGATTTGGGGATGATTAGAAGCATGAGAGGAATGAGGGAAAATGTGGCAGTTCCAGTGTTGAAAGGGGGGGAAACGGGAGATGGGGGGGCAGAGAGGATTGCAAAAACACCCAGAAATGCTGACAACCTAGGGAAAAAAAGAGGGGCGGGAAAGGGCGCCATCAGCTCAGATTCTTGGAAAAAGAGATACTTAGTCCTAGTGATGCCCCTTTACCTTGAGGAAGAAAAGCAATAGAAAGGAGGACTTCATCAACAGGAAAGGATGTTTTTTTATAATGCTTAAGCATTTAGGTAGTATCAATTAAAGTTTTTTTTTTTAAGGTCTGGCAAGTGGGGGCACTACCTATCTTGGAAAAAGTGTATTATCCTAGGAAACCAGGTAAAACCATAAAAAGAGTTACAGAAAATAAAACCCAAGCATTGGAGAATGAATAAATAATTTTTTTTTAGTCCGGGGACACACTATCTTGGGAAAGTTTTGGGTTAAACAGGAAATTCTTCCCCTTTGTCCCCTTGCCAGTGTGTTCATAAGTTATTGCCTAAAAACACTCCGTGGTTTTTTAGGGGGGGCGGTCAGGGTTGATAGGTGACTCAAAGTTGTAGTTAGGTTTTAGCCGGGTACAGCAGCTTTGCTTTTGGAATCAGCGGTTTAATTTTCCGGAAAGAAAGAACCCGTGTCCAACCACTTCCTTGAACCATTTTTCCCCTCCAGCAAATGAGCATGGTTACCTCAAGTAAAACTAAAAATCCCACGGACCAATTTGGTCCCTGGGGGAGGTGGTGGGTCTTTTTTTAAACTGGGGGGATGCAATACATGTTGAAATGGGGGGGAAAGGGAGGGGAATTCAAATTAATGTTCGGTGTGTTTCCCAAGGGGTTTGGGACCCCGAAATTTTCTCCTAAATTTGCAAAAAACAATTGTCAATGTTTTTGGCTGTCGGGTTGAAATAATGGGGGCTCGACAACTAATTTCTAAAATTTTGATGAGGAATTCATGTTAAACCCCTCATTTTAATATAAAGTTGATCCACTTAATCTATGCCCCAGGGTTCAGATCAGGAAAGCGGGTTTATTTCCCTTTCTCTTCCTTACAGTTCCCCCCTTGACTTTTAAATGTTCCCCACTTCAATTAAATAAATCAAAAGTAAAAAATTCCAAAATTTTAAAAGTTAAAATTTTTTCCCTGAACAAAATACTTTTAAATTTTCTCCTAAATATTGCTCTGTCATCAAAGTTTGGTTACTGAATGATTTAATATCAGATAATAAATTGTTTTTGTTGCCTAACTGAAATTGAGCCATGAAAATTCTGCCTGAATGCCCCCTAAGTCATTTTAATACTCACATTCCTCGGGGGGTGGGGGGTGGAACCCCATCTTTGAATCGAGCCTTTTTTAAAATCCTAAAAAATTACCCCATCTTTTGGGGCTTAGTCCACCCAAGGAAAAACATCCCCAATTGTTTTGTGATTCTGTACGCCACCAGGTCCATATTCAGATTTATAGAATTCTCAAATTTATATCAAATTTGGTTTTTAAACCCATAAAAATTAGTTGGAAAATTTTTTCCATGTGGATGGATAATGATTGGTGCCAATTTTTCCTTGTTGGACTCGATTGGCTTCTGTCAGAGGAAAAACCACTCACAGCTTTTTCCCCCTTCTTGTTCTTACTTTGGGGACATTGAGCATTTGAATTTCCCCCAGAATTTTTCTGTAGAAAATCATAACTTTTGAATTTATACTGGTGTATTTTAAAAATTTTTAAAATTTTGATTGCTGTAGCTAAAATTTTAAAAGGGGAATTTTATTGATAACGCTCAAAAACAGGACTCCCGGAACACTCCCCGATTGATCATCTTGTTGACAGTGCCAAGGCTCTCTGAGGACACTGGACCGATAGCCCCCTGAAGAAAACAGTGAGGAAGGGGGTTTTCCTGGTATAATGACCAAAAATGAAAAAGAGAAAACAGCATGGGTTCAACTTCCAAGAAAGGTTTGGCGGGTAAAAAACATATAAAAGGGAAAGCCAAGCATATTTCATCAATAATAGAAAAAAAAAAAACAACCCCGGTTTTCTTCAGTGTACCAGGCTGACAAAGTCACAGTTTAGCATTCCTATAAACCCAGTGGTAATGACATGAACCCTTTTAAAGAAAAAATTTTAACTATTGGGGCAAGATTAATAATCTCTTGGTGAATCTGTCCTCAAGTGGAATGGCCGGGAAACCCGTATGCCCTGGTGTAATTTTAACCCACAAATGACCAAATTATTTTAAAATTTCTCAAATTTACCTGTTTTTGGACCCCTCCAAGGTGCTTAAAATTTTTCCCTTTAATTGGGGCTCATTAGATTTATCAATGGTTCAAAAGGGTCCACCCTTTAAGGTGGCTGATTAAACCCCGAAGAACACCCGGATCCCAAGGTTTGGCCAACAAAGACTTCCCCCCTTCCCCTTAAGATCCTTGAGAAATGGTCAAACAGGGGGATTTCACACATAATTTTTTAAAATTTCAATCAGGATTTAGAAAACACCACGCACCAACGGGATGGGGAAAATTACAAATGACCCTTTTAGAAAAAGGACCCCCTGTTTCGTTAACCAGGATTGACAATTGACCAGACATTTTACAGAGACTACGTGATTGGATTTAGGCCCGGGATTTTGGTTTTTAAATCAGATCTTCGTTTGTATTTTTCAGGCAAACCAAACTTTGGAGACAAAGGTTTTTGTTGACCAATTTTTTTTTCCCTCTTTTTCAATTTTTAGGCCCCCTTTAAAAATTTATTGTTATCAGATGCCCCAACCTTTTTATCGATAAAACCAGAGGAGAGCAACCATCTGTAAAATTCAAGCATGTCTTAAAGACAAAAAAACATGGATGACCTGCAATTTTTGATGTTAAACTCAGACAAAACCAGTAATTTTAATCGCCCTGAGCACCTCAGAGATCAATTATCTGGTGATGTGGATTCTGTAGACGCATTGTGGCATCCAACACCACTGTAAAGATTCTTGGCGTTATCTTTGATGGGGACTTGTCCTTTAACTCCCACGTGAAGCAAATCTCAAGGACTGCATTTTTTCATCTCGTAATATTTCAAAAATCAGGAAATCTTGTCTCAAAAGATGCAGAAAAATTGGTTCACGATTCACTTTGAGACTGGATTACTGCAACTCCTTATTAGCAGGCTGCTCTAATAAATCTCTTAGGTCCCTCCAGTTGATCCAGAATGCTGCAGCTCGTGTTCTCACTAAAACTAAGAAAGAGATCACATCACTCCTGCACTAGCTGCTCTGCACTGGCTCCCAGTAAAATCAAGAATCACTTTTAAAATTCTTCTTTAACCTACAAAGCCTTGATTGGTGATGCTCCATCATATCTTAAGGAGCTTGTCGCAATATTGCCCACTAGAGAGCTACGCTCACTAAATGCGGACTACTTGTAGTTCCTAGAGTCTTAAAAGTAGAATGGGAGCCAGAGCCTCGTTATCAAGCTCCTTTTTTATGGAACCAGCTTCCAATTTCAGTCCGGGAGGCAGACACAGTCACCTCGAAGAGTAGACTTAAGACCTTCCTCTTTGACAGAGTTATAGTTAGGCTGAATCAGGTTTGCCCTGGTCCAGCCCTTGATATGCTGCTATAGGCTTATAGCTGCCGGGGACGTTTAGGATGCACTGAGTACCTATCTCCTTTTTCTCTCCCCTTAAGGATGAATTTCATCTCTCAATCAGTACTAACTCTGCTTTCTGAGTCTTTTGATTTTTCGTCTCATGGGGTCATCGGACCCTATGAGACGGCATAGATCTATCTGCCTGATGGATGCTGGGTCGTAATTCCTGCTCATGCCCACGCCACTGTCCTGTTGAGATCCTCCTAGCCATCTGCCTGATGGATGTGGAGGTCTCCATCTGAATATGCCTACTATGAACTATTCATACACTCTGTCATATTCATTGAATGTATTTTAACTCTAAATCTGTCCTTCTGTAAAATTACATCTATTGCATCTGTCCATCCTAGGAGAGGATCTCCTCTGTTGCCCCCTCCAGGTTTCTTCCTTTTTCCCCGAAGGGTTATTTGGGAGTTTTTCCTGGTATGTGAGGTTTTGGGGCAGGGATGTCTTGTACAGATTGTAAAGCACTGAGACAAATTTGTAATTTGAAATTGGGCTATAAAAACTGAATTGAATTGAATAGCACTAACATCCCATATGGGAAAATAATGGAAAGAATGATTACAGATAGATTAGGATTTTATATAGTCAAATGATATCACCACATCAAAGTGGATTTCAAGGTAGAGGAACTATGGACCCAATTATTTGTTTAGAAACAGAAATCAAAAGGGCCCCGGTGAAAAAGGAGTCAGTGATGGCTGTGTTCTTTGATGTGGAAAAGGCATGATATGGTTTGGAGGAAGGGTTTTTAAAAAAAATTTTAAAATATGGGGGGAAACTTTTATAATTGGGATTTAAAGATTTTAACCCAAATTTTTCGTCAAATTTTTGGGCAGCCACCCTAGGGAACCTTTGGGGGTCCCCCGGGGTTTCTTTCCTTTTTCCCCTAAATTAAGGGGATTTTTTTCCTTTGGTCCAGGGGTTTTGGGGGGGGATTCTATTTGCGTTTAAAAGGAGAAAAATTTTTTTGGAAAGGGGAAAAATAAATAAAATTAAAGGGTAAACCCCCAAAGGTTTGGGGAAAGGGGTTAAAAGTTTGGTTTTATTATGGGGATTCCCCAATTTTTGGGGAAAACAAAAACCCCAATTTATTTTTTTAAAACAAAAAAAGGGAAGGGGGTTAAATTGGGATCGGAGGGCGGCGTTTGGGGAAAAGGGTTAGATTTTGGTTTTGGGGGGGTTTTTGAAAAAATTAAAATGGAAATGGGGAAAAATTAAGGATTAAAAAAATTTTAAAACGGTTTAAAGTAAATTGGGGGTTCTAACAAGGGTTTAGAAGGGGGAACCACGGGGGGTTGCATTACCCATTTTTCCTCTGATAAGGTTTTTCCCGGTCCTTGATAGGCTTTATTTGGATGGGGGCCGGGGAAAAAAACTTCCCTTAAAGGGAAAGCCGGGGGAAAAGGGGTTGGAGGTTTTTCGGGGGACTTTTTGGGGGTCTTTTTAAGGGAAAAGGGGTGCTCGCAGGTGGAAAAAATTGGGTGAGATTTTGGCCTTTGGGGCCCCAATAAAAATTTAAACGGGGAATGAAGGGATTCGGAAAAAATACCCAAAAAAAAAGTTCTAAATGTTGGGGAAAGGGAGGGGGGCCCAAAGCAGGGGGGTTTTTTCCCCTTGGGGGCATTTTGAAAAAAGGTTGTCTTTTTGGATCAGTAAAAATTCACCCGGGAATTTTCACCCCAATTAAACCAAACCATGGCTTTTTCCTCAGGTAGTTAAACCCCTTTTTTTTTAAAAGACCAAGCTTTAAAAAATTTAATAACCCGGGGAAAGGGAATTTGGGGGATAACTAACAAAAATCTTTTTCCAGTTTAAAAAAGGGGGAAAAAAGGGGACCCGGGACAGGAAAAATTGGGTTTGCAGGTCAGTCCTTAAGAATAAGTTTAAAAAACCCCAGGCTTTTTCCCTGTGTCTTACTTTTTTTTGGGGGCCCCCAACTTTAAAGAAAAAACGGGGCGGGTGGGGGGGAAAGGCGGGCAAAATCATTTTTCCCAGTTTTTCAAGGTTCAAAAACCCTCAAAATTTTCCATACCGGCCAAGGATTTAATTAAGAAAAATAAACACTGTTTGGTCAAAAGGGGAATTGGGGATTTAAAGTTTTTAGTGGGAAAAAAGGGGGTCAAAAGGAAAGGCGTTCAACCGGGTTAAAAACCCAAACAACATTTACCACAAAGCAGGGGGTTTAAAAAATTTAAAAAGAAACATTTGAAAAAATTTGGGTATTGTCGGAAGCATTTATGTGGGCCAGAAAGGGGGAAAGGGGAAAAAAGGCCCAGTAAAGAACAAAAGGAAGAAAAGGAGCCCCAAGACGGAATTTACCAGAAAACAAAGAAAAAATTTCAAAAGAAACATTTTTGGGAAAAATTTGGATGTGGAAAACAAAGCCCTTTCTTTGTTTTTCAGAAATTGGAAAACCATTTAAAAAGCAAAAAAACAAAGTCCAATTTTTTTAAGGTGGTGGGTTGGGAAAAATCTAAAAAATTTAAAGGGGTTAAAATTAAAAAGGAATTGTTTAAAAATTTTTTTGGAAACAAAAGATTTTTTTTGTTGGTTGAATTTTCAATTCTTTAATTTAAACTAATATCTGGCCCAAATTGTTGCGGTTTTTTTTGGGTTGGAACAAGATGTTCTTTTTAAAATTTTTAAAAATTAAATTTTTTATTTTTCTTCCTGTGGCTGTGATGCACTGCTCACTTATACAATCGTAATCGCCGAAATGGATATGAACGGAGGCTTGAAGATTCCAGCATGTGTTTGTGAATTTATATGTTCAAGAGCGAGACAGAGCCCCGCCGCAGATGTGAAGAGAACACAACACACGCACGCGTAGGGAAACCAGTAGGTTTGAAACCAGTAGGGGTAACACCGTACCGCAGCGGCGGCGTGACGGTGAGTCCGGGCCGGAGCTGCCATGACCCGGCGGCCAGTCTGACTGGAAGATAATGGCTGCAGAGCTGTTTCCCACCAAGAAGCTGGTCACCTCCGCCTCAGCGAGCAGCACCTCCTCTTCCTCCTCCTCCTCCTCCTCCTCCATCCAGCAGCACCAGCAGCAGAACCTCACGAACAACACGAGCACCACTTGGCGCGGGGCGGCAGCAGCTGGCGGGCCTGTTCCCCACCATCCGGGAGAGGTGGGTCTGACTTGCAGGCGAGGATTACATATGCAGAACATCACTTTGAGTTCATTTCATTAGGAGTTGTGGATATTCCATCTTTTTATTTACATTTTCTAACTGAAAATACTTTTTTCCTCCTTGGTAAAACAAAATAATGCAACTTTTACTTCCAATACTTTAAGTACATTCAGGGTTCGTACGGTCATGGAAAACCTGGAAAAGTCATGGAGTTTTAAATGGTCATTTCCAGTCCTGGAAAAAAATGAAATCACAAAAGTTTTGGAAAAGTCATGGAAATGTGTTATAATCACGTGTTCATTCACGCAGTTTGAAATAATTAATATATTTTTTAAAGAAAGACGCTCAAAATATAATTAGTATAAGCCGGCGGCTCTCAATACGCAACATTTTCAACAGTTTTCATGTTTATACTGAGATTTTAGTTCAGTCATGGACATTTGGTTTAAAGTCCTGGAAATCCATCGGTCACAATGTGTCAGAACCCTGTACATTTCTCTGATAATACTTGTAGCTTGGAATGGTGGATTTCTAGACTCGAGTAAAGGATCTGACCGTCTCCCATCACATGGAATATTCAATATAATTTCTTAGTTTTCATATTTTAAGACAACATGTTGTGTTTCCTGTAGGAATTCAGTCATGTTCAACAACGAGACGATGGCAGACGTTCACTTTGTGGTCGGGCCGCCCGGCACGGAGCGGGTCCCGGGGCACAAGGTGAGACCCTCGAGAAGAAGAAGAGAATCATGTCTATTTACGTTTGACTGGAACCGCTGAACACTGGACAACATCCCGACTTTAGACGGTTACAACCTGATGAACTCGTCACCTTTGATAATCCCGCCCTGTGTGTGAGTCCGAGGTGATCTCGTGTCGTTGCTCTGCTCCGAGCTGGTCAGTACATCCTGGCCGTCGGCAGGGACTTTGCCCCGCTGAGCCTCTGGAGACGGTTTGATGGGAGCGTGAAGAAGTCTGGAAGCTCCCGTTCCTTCACGCCTCTGTTGTTGTTTGTTTACAGCGGTTGTCGAGGTCGGGTCAACATGGCGGTGATTGGATGAGGCCCGGGACAGGACGCTCCGTGTCTCGGCTAAAGCCGTGTGTCAGATACCCGAGAACTCAAAGTGAAAATGTCATATTGGAACAAAGCATTCCTGACCGAAGACGCCCAGAGAAGGAAGGGAGAGTCACGTGTAACTGCACATTTATTCATGGTGTGATGGTACATTATGATCATAATCCCACAAAGACACACACACACACACACACACCAATCTCTGCATTGCTTTGTGCTGATTGGCTGACCTCGTGTGAGGAGGCGGGGTCTGAATCTGTCACTGTCTGTCCTTTTGTCACGCTCAATGTTCCTAATGATTAATCTGTTTACTTTGTTGATATTATTATTATTCTTAATCCCAGAGGTCAGAGCGTGTTCAAACGGTTCGTGCGGGAGTTGAAGAAGACAGTCTCTTCCTCACTTTCCTGCTTGACCCGGCGACGTCTAAAAAAACACTTCTCGATGTTTTCCGATGCGCGGCGCGGGGCAGGTTGTTCTGGCTCCGTCAGTTTTACGTTAAAAACGTTTAAATGTCGCTCATCTGACTTTTTCTCTCACGACGATCTGACTTTGAAAACGTTCCCGAGACGTCAACTTTTTTTAAAAACAGACGCAAAACGAAGCACTGCTTCTGTTTTCACCTGTGCAGGTGTTTACTGTTGTTGTTGTTGTTCCTCCGTGACACTCGGAGCATCACCGTAAAGACCCCGTGGGGCGTCTACCTGAGCAGACGACAACGCGCCATGTTGAGAGCAGCGGAGGCAACGGACGAGCTCTGAATTCCGGATTATAAAACGAATAAATAACCTTTTTTTAAATATATTTGTAACACGAGAGCTTAATCCCACTCCCGACTTCTTCCGTCTTTTGTCTGAAGGATTTCATTCATAACTCTACACTTTATTATTTTTATTTTTTAATGTGTATTTAAAGAATGGTCAAGGATTCCTGTGCTTTTATTGTGAAAGACGTGACCTGGTGCTTGTACCACATCCTTGTTCTTGTCTCCTCCATGTTGCAGACGTGTAAATAGTTCTGTGATCTCTTCTTCTTCTCTTTCAAAGTGGAGGGGAAGAATTAAATAAACAGTTTTTATATGATTCTATATTGAAGAAGCATATTTTTGGATGTCTCTGTTTCCTGATCCAGGATTGAGTCGGTGATGATTGAGGATGACGTTTGGAAATTAAAGGTTAAGTTTTATACAGTATTTAAAATACTATTTAATAATAATAATTGTTTTATATTCATATTAATGAGAAAATCAAATGTACCTATAAAAAAGCATACATTATGTACATTTTATTAAGAAGCACGATGTATTCATCCAGATTTAAAATTCCATTCACACATTAACAACCATATTTAACAATACATACAAGAAGTCAGACGACCACGTTTCACTTGAACTTTTTATTGGTGTTTGGCAAGTTTGATGATTGTAAAAACTTTGCAGTTGAACATTTTACAAAGTTCAGTCAAACTAAGTTTTCCCGAGGCCGATGTCACACGTCATCCGGCCAATCGCTGCTCGCCACGGGTCACTGTGGGCGTGGCCTTCGCGTTTCAGGCCAAACAACGTGAACAAAAAGTTAAGAATCAGGTCAAGACATTCAACAATTCAAGTTTCTGCATCGCCTGGAATCCCACAATGCTTTGCGATAACAACAACAACTTTATTTTGCAGTTTTAACTCAACAATCCTATATTTACAGATGTCTTGGACTCTTGAGTCATCTCACCAGTTTTCACAAAACAAAATGACGAGTCATCAATTAAACCCCTTTTTAAATGAAGTTTTAAACTCCGTTGACATCTTTTCTCCTTTGTTTAACTTGTTATGTTCAGTATCACAAGGAGACAAACTTTATTCTGGAGACACTATAAACATGTAATATGTATTACTCCTAAATGAATCCTGAGGACTCTGAATGAATATGTTGTCTGCAGCTGCCCATCAGATAGAAAAACAAATACAAAAGAATAAAGATATTTTTGTTGTATTTCTATTTAGTTTCTGCTGGAAACCCTGACAGATCATTCCAGACAGACAGCCGACAACCTCAGAGAAAAGTTGATGGAGAAAACCTCGAGGGAACGAGGCTGCATGTGTACGAGTATCTGTGCATCCCTACAGTTAGAAGACGAGGTGGAGGAGATGAGGTGGAGGAGATGAGGAGATGAGGTGGAGAAGATGAGGTGGAGGAGATGAGGTGGAGAAGATGAAGTGGAGAAGATGAGGTGGAGAAGATGAGGTGGAGGAGATGAGGTGGAGGAGAAGATGAAGTGGAGAAGATGAGGTGGAGAAGATGAGGTGGAGGAGATGAAGATGAGGTGGAGAAGATGAGGTGGAGGAGATGAGGTGGAGAAGATGAGGTGGAGGAGATGAGGTGGAGAAGATGAGGTGTAGACCACACAGGGTTGAGTTTAAATATTTTCCCTTGAAGGACGTGAGAGAAGTGATTAGTTTACTCCAACAGGAGAGATGATCAGAGGAGCAGAGTTTATACCATCATAATAATGACCAGGATAGAAGAATGGGAGGAGTTTCTCCTTGAAGGAGCAGCCAGTAAAGGAGTAGATGAGAGCTGCAGCTTCTACGTCATAGAAGGAGACCAGACCCTCCTCATAGTCCACAAACACCCCCACCTTCTGAGGCCCAGACTTCAGGGAGAGAACAACTGGAGGACCAGCAAGAGCTTCATACTTGTTTCCATTTATCAACCATATAGTCCAGTAACCGTTCTGAGGACTCAGTGTGATGTGTCCCTTCCTGTTGACCGACTCTCTGGTCACTCCTAAAATCCATTCAGTCTTTTGTTTAACTTGAACCTCGTAATAAAGTTTTTCTGAAGAGAACTTCTGTGTTCCTAAAACACAGAGACAAGAGAGAACCTCTGTGGATTGTCGGGGAGACGTGGCTGCTGTACCTGAGCAGGTTTCACTTGTTTCCCGTCATCAGACAGGATGAGGTCATGATGAGCTGTTTCAGGATCAAGAGTCACGTCCACTGCAAACTTCTGGACCCTCTTCATCTCAACTTCAACCAGCGTCTTCATCATGTTACTGAGCGTCTCCTCCAGCTGAGACACAGCTCTCCTCACAGTCCCCTCATGTGATGCTGGAGGAACACTGACCTGAGACCAGTCCTTGGTGGGTGGTGGATGGTGGATGTTGAGGACTGGACACTCTGGAGGAGGTGGAGGTGGTCTTCAGAGAGGTAGAGCTTCTCCACCTCAGTGCTCCTCTTCATCAGATCAGAGATCTCCTGTTCCATCTCTCTGATGGCGTCTTCAGCCTGTTTCTTGGTGCTTCTCTGCTTCTCTTCTATCGTAGTGATGAGCTCCTTCAGTTTCCTCTCCACAGACTCCTTCAGACCAGTGAAGACCTGAACACCTTCTGCTTTCTCTCGGTCTGCATCTTCCTCACTGAGCTTCACGTTGTGTTGGACCTCCTGAATCTTCAGGCGTCTCTTCTGGATCATCTCCTGAGTTTCAGCCTCTGTCTTCTGCAGCTCCACCTTCTTTCCTTCACATTCTTGTTTCAGAGGAACAACATTGTGCATCTTGTGGTCCAACACAGTGCAGAGCATGCAGACACACGTCTGGTCGGTCCTACAGAACAGCTCCAGAGGTTTATCGTGCTTCAGACACATCCTGTCTTCCAGGTTCTCCACAGGGTCCATCAGCTGATGTCTCTTCAGGCGTGAAGCTGTCAGGTGAGGCTCCAGGTGAGTCTCACAGTAGGAGGCCAGACACACCAGGCAGGACTTCAGGGCCTTCAGTTTGGTTCCAGTGCAGACGTCACAGGGAACTTCTCCTGGTCTGGACTCTTGTTGCTCTGAGCTGCTGCTGCTGGCTTTCTGCTGAGTCGACTGTCTGAACTGAGAAACCATCTCAGAGATGAAGGTGTTGACCCTCAGATCTGGTCTGGTGGTGAAAACCTCTTGGCACATGGGACACTGGCACCTGTCACTCACATTCCAGTGTTCAGTGATGCACTTTTTGCAGAAGTTGTGTCCACATGGTGTTGTGACTGGATCAGTGAACACATCCAGACAGACGGAGCACAGGAACTGATCTTCAGACAGCTGATTGCTGGCAGCAGCCATCTCTACACACAGAGAACACAAGTCAAAGTGTCACTAAAAACGATTTAAATACATCATTATTCATAGAGATTTGGTTTAATTTGACTTTACTCCTTGTCAGACTTCACTTAAGGCAATCTGACCATGAGGAAATGAAGAGTTTAACTTCCTGTTTGATTAGAGTGGAGTTTTAACACCAGTTAGTGAAACACAGTAAACATCATCAGCTGTCACTCACCAGTTTGTGGGTCAGCTGTTGAGAAGACGAGCAAAGTGTAATATTTAATATTTATCTGGACAGAAACACAGAGACGTGTCTCACTGTCGCTCCGACAAACAGTAAGTTTCACTCCAGGAGTGTGACGTAGAAGCCCCGCCTCCTCCAGCAGCTCTGTTTGGGAGGTGGTGTTTCCTCCTCCAGGTTGAGACTTGACTGGAGTTACAGACATGTGGCAGTTTAATCTCTGTTGGGAAACTATTGTGTGTTTTTAATCTTCCTTTTCCTGCAGCCACCGGAACCCTTTTCACCTAAATAAGTCAGTCCCACACGCAAACAAGAAATAAGTTTGTGTCACTTTACGGTCCAATGCAGCTCTGCAACAATCTCACTGTGTGTCCACAGCTCAGCTCTCTGTGAAGCTCTAACCTCCTCATGTAACGTTACTTCTTATCTCTACGTGTTGCTGAATCAGAGGAAGTTGAATATGTGCAGTCTGTTAAAGCCTTTCACAAACGCTCCTCACTCTGAGGTGTGCTCTGCTGACACCTAGTGGTCACAGGAGGGAAACGCACCTTTGGGGATTTAATGGACAAGACTCCAGCTATAAAATAAACACTTCAACAAACAGTTTCTTCCTCTGCACATGATTTTACTGCAGTGATACTTTACAGTCATTGCATTCATTACAAAATATGTTTTCATTCACTTTGAAGGACCTGATTTAGTCACAGACATGAATATCAACGTGTTCTGTGTTTTAGGAATGAGGCTGAGGACTGAGTCGCTTGTATAAAACAATCTGTCATGGACTTGTTCGGAAACCTTTTAAAACCAACGTAATCTGGTAATTATAGTCCTCAAACACGGACTGAACCGCCATCCACAGTGCTTCATGAAAACATTCACAAGAAAATAATGAAAGAAAAAGAGAAAGCCAACAAAATGCAAACCCAAATAAATCAGTGCAATTATATCCAAAGCCCAGTAATATACATTCTACAAGCAACATTATTCATCACTGCACAGTTGAGTAAACACCGGTAAGCAAATATATATATATATATATGTATATACACATACATATTTATACATATATATATACACATACATATATATATACATACATATACACATACATACATATGTACATATATGTATATATATACATATATATGTATATCTATATATATACTTTGTGTGCCTATGAGATCAATTTAATATGTTTATGTTTACGCTGACGACTCTTCACTGATCATGAATAAAAGATCAGGCAGTTTGAGTGACGGGACGGATGATCAGAGGGGAGGAGTTGTGACCGCCATCATTCCGACAGGGGCTGAAGAATGGGAGGAGTTTCTCCTTGAAGGAGCAGCCAGTAAAGGAGTAGATGAGAGCTGCAGCTTCTACGTCATAGAAGGAGACCAGACCCTCCTCATAGTCCACAAACACCCCCACCTTCTGAGGCCCAGACTGCAGAAAGAGACGGACTGACGGTGCGTCAAGAGCTTTGTACTCGTTTCCATTTCTCAGCCATATGCTCCAGTAGCCATATTCGGGTGTCATTTTGATTGGTCCCTTCCTGTTGACCGACTCTCTGGCCACTCCTAAATTCCATTTAGGCTTCCCTCTAACCTCAACCTCAAAGTAAAATCTGCCCGAGGAGACGCTCTGCTTCGCAAAAACGAAATTATAATGAGAAAATCTCTCTGGGTTGTCTGGGAGATTCCTCGTCACATCACCATGTTTCACTTGCTTCCCGTCATCAGACAGGATGAGTTCAGGATGAGCTGTTTTAGGATCAAGAGTCACGTCCAGGGCAAACTTCTGGACCCTCTTCATCTCGGCCTCAGCGAACATCTTCTGCATGTCTCTGCTGAGCTGATTCTTCGTCTGAAGCAAAGCTCTCGCCACGGCCCCCTCGTATGTCGGTGATGGACGCTGACCTCCGTCCAGTCCTTGGTGGGCGGAGCATCTTTCAGGTTGGGGAAGCTTTGAAGGAGTCGGACGTGGTCTTGAGACAGCGTGACCTGCAGCACCTCGGCGCTTCTCTTCTTCAGCTGGACGATCTCCTGTTCCAGCTCTCTGATCAAAGCTTCCGCCTGCTTCTGTGTGGTTCTCTGCTGCTCTTCTATCGTTCTGATGAGCTCGTTCAGGCCTCGGTCAACGGACTGCTTCAGGGCGGTGAACACCCGAACAACGACCTCCAAGTGGGCATTTTCCTTGATGCGCTTCACCGAGTGTTTAAACACCTGAATCTTCAGTCGTCTCTTCTGGATCATCTCCTGAGTTTCAGCCTCTGTCTTCTGCAGCTCGACCTTCTTTCCTTCACATTCTTGTTTCAGAGGAACAACATTGTGCATCTTGTGGTCCAACACAGTGCAGAGCATGCAGACACACGTCTGGTCGGTCCTACAGAACAGCTCCAGAGGTTTATCGTGCTTCAGACACATCCTGTCTTCCAGGTTCTCCACAGGGTCCATCAGCTGATGTCTCTTCAGGCGTGAAGCTGTCAGGTGAGGCTCCAGGTGAGTCTCACAGTAGGAGGCCAGACACACCAGGCAGGACTTCAGGGCCTTCAGTTTGGTTCCAGTGCAGACGTCACAGGGAACTTCTCCTGGTCTGGACTCTTGTTGCTCTGAGCTTCTGGCTTTCTGCTGAGTCGACTGTCTGAACTGAGAAACCATCTCAGACATGAAGGTGTTGACCCTCAGATCTGGTCTGGTGGTGAAAACCTCTTGGCACATGGGACACTGGCACCTGTCACTCACATTCCAGTGTTCAGTGATGCACTTTTTGCAGAAGTTGTGTCCACATGGTGTTGTGACTGGATCAGTGAACACATCCAGACAGATGGAGCACCGGAACTGATCTTCAGACAGCAGATATTTTGAAGCAGCCATGTCTACACACATTGTGGAAAGAAAATAATTATTTGTTGGAAAAGGAAACAAGTGTGATCATTTGATAACTTTCCACCCTTCTACCAAACCGCTAGAGCAGCCTCTCTCTCCTCTGTCCTTATTCTTCTAGACCTTTCTGCTGCATTTGACACAGTGGACTTTGACATAAGAAACCAAGATCAAAGTCGTGCCGACAGACTCAACCTCGCTCCTCTTGCAAAGCAGCACAGAATAAGTCCAAAGTGAGTTAAAGAACAGCTCTGACAACAAAGCTCTGCTTACTGATGACTAACATATCACAAGTCCATCATCTTTTGCTTGATTCCAATTTAGACTTTCTTTGTCTATCTGAGACCTGGCTCCATAAAAATGCTCCATCAGCAGCAATAACCGTGCCAGGTTCCAACATGTACAGGAGAGATAGGGTAGGATCAAAGGGTGGTGGTGTCATGATCTATGTGAGAGATCATATCCAGTGTAATGAAATCCAGTGGTCTGTCTGTAAAGACTTGGAATGTATAGGTCTTCATATAATTTTATCACCACAAATGTCTTTTTCGCTTATTGTAATTTATCGGCCTCCCTCTTCCAAAAACAGTTTCTATGAGGAATTTGAGAAACTTTTAAAAGAATGTAATTTTAGTAAAGAGGTCATTATTATGGGTGATTTTAACATAAACTGGGAGGAAGAATCATCTAGAAAGAATCTTAAAAGGATAACTGATGACTTTGACCTTGTTCAGATGGTCAGTGGGCCCACAAGACTAACCAATTCTTCCAGGACCCAAATTGATTTAATATTTAGTAATAGGCCTGATAGAGTTCTAAAAACTCTCAACATGGTAACTGGACTTTCTGACCACAATCTAACTCTGGTAGCCAGGAAACTAACCAGCAAGCGGTTTAGGCCTTTGGTCAGGGAGGATGAATCCTTTAGAATCCCCAAAAGAAATCTAGATATCTTTCATCATACTCTTCAACTTATTGATTGGGATGATCTACTGTTGGGAATAGACATCGAGGAAGACAGTAAAACATTCTCAGATAAATTAGAGAACACTATGAAGGATTTCAATTGCAAATTTAGGCACAAACATATCAAACACTCTGTTCCTTGGATGAATGATGATATATTAAAAATAATGAAAGAACGGGATTCTGCCTTAAAAACTGCAATTAAAAATAAATCGAGCCATGACAGACAACATTTTGCTATGCTAAGGAACAGAGTGGTAATGAAATTAAGAAAGGCTAAGGCAGATTTCTTCCTGACTGCAATAGAAAAAGCGAGAGGTAAAACTAAAATGGTCTGGGATCAGTTACACAAGCTAATGGGACATCCCAACAAAGTAAGGAAGCTGCAAGAACTTAACATTAATGGTAAACTGTCAAATAATCCAGTTGAAATAGCAAAAGCTTTCAATCACTATTTCATTGATTCTGTTGCTACCATTGCTAAATGTTTCTCCCCTGAGATTAGACCTGTCTGTACAGTAAATACATTGGAGCCAACTTTCATCATAAGAAATGTCACTCATTCAGTCGTCACAAGAATAATCAGTTCTCTTAAACCATCCAAAACTAAAGATACATTTGGTATGGATGCCGTTATGCTCAAAACTCTTACCAAAACGCTAATAAATCCCATCAGCAATATCATCAACCTCTCAATCTCTCAAAACATGTTTCCCAGTGTTTGGAAGTCGGCTGCTGTTATTCCAGTATTCAAAGAAGGAGATCGCCTTTCTACCTCTAATTACAGACCAATCAGTATCCTGCCTACAATATCAAAGGTTGCAGAAAAGTTGGTAGCTGAGCAAATGATCTGCCATATGAAAAACAGTCCCTTTGCCCTTCATCCAATGCAATTCGGCTTTAGAGCCAATTATTCCACTGAGACGGCCACCTGTTTCTTCACTGAAAAAAATCAAAATTCTACTGGACAAAGGGGGTGTTGTTGGAGTTGTGTATCTTGATCTCAAGAAGGCATTTGACACTGTAAATCATAGTATTCTTTTGTCTAAATTGCACAGTTACAACTTCTCCTCAGGTACACTTAAATCAGGGGTGTCCAAAGTCCGGCCCGCGGTCAGATTTCATACGGCCCGCGACATCGGTCATATCATGTGTTATTTCTGGCCTGCCAGATCTGTCAGAATAAATAAATCATAAAAACTTGAAAGACGTAATTCCTCCTTTCTAATGTATCTGGCTCTGCATCCGTGGCGTGAACCCTTCTCCAAACCTATTTGCCATGGCGACGGCAAAAGAAAGGAGAAAAGTTGACTGAGGGCCGCCGCTTTCAGGAGCGGTGGGAATTACTAGTGTTTCCCATACCATGAGAACAGGGTGGGGGTCCGCCCCACTGACATGTTCTCTATAGCGCCAGATTACAACATAAGTAATGTCAGGTTGTTTTATTCAACTAAACGGTCGTATATTATTGATCGTATCGACACAGCGGCATGTCATTTCTGTCTCTACGTGGTGGCGTTCACACTTCTCCTGGCTCTCGGTATCGCGGCGGAGCTCCGCCCCCATGCGCACAGACAGGTGCGCACATACAGGTGAGCGCGCTCCAACCAGCCGGCAGAGAGCGTCCAATATGTCGCGGGAACAGCAAACCGACACCTCTGCGTTCCCACGGTGGTGAAGACACGTCGTCTCAGAGTCGCTCTCTGCTCCGGGTTCAAGAGACCAGGTGGGGCGCGAGGGGAAATGCAGATTCTTTTATTTCAAGACCTTGTTTGAGAACTTCACATATTACAAACTACACGGACATGAAACTAAGTCATTAATAAATAAAGAGCGAAATGACTGTCGCCGACTTTCGTGTAAATGTGTATTTTACGACGTTAACCGGTTACGCTGCGCATTCGCGACAGACGAGATTCTTGGAGACTTGCCAGGTGTTACCTCTCAGCGTTCCAGCTGTTGCCCTTCAAAACAAGAGCTCAACATTGAGCTTTATGGAGAGTGGCCATATCAAGCCTGCAACCCCGTTTTAAAAAGAGGTGAAGTGGAAAGCTCATTTTATCACACATAGAAAAAACGTAATGACTCAGACATATCTGCACTTGTTTTGTTTTTCAAAGGTTGCACGTTATTGTTATTTTGAAAAGATATGCAGTGTCACTAACACTCAGTAAACTCTTTATGCCCAAATATTTGATCTTATTTTGTTTCATCTTTCACAGGTTGCACTTTATTGATATTATCTTGAAAAGGTATTCAGTGCAAAACAGGTTGATTGCAACGTTATGTAACTCATAGAAATGTAAGGTATTCTAGATACAGCTTTTTCATTGTTATCTGACTGAATGAAAGGCAGACTTGGTTATATTATATGTGGTTACATTGTCATTTAAAAAATAAAAGTAAATGACAGTAAAAATAAATTGTTTTATAACAGTGTATTTTCATGTAACTTTTGTGGTTTAAAAAATGTCTAAAGGAACTATTGGCCCCCAGGCATCTTTACTTTATCACAATTGGCCCTAGTTGCAAAAAGTTTGGACACCCCTGCCCTAGAGGAACTGAAAAGAGCAATAGAAAGAGGAGGACTTACATCACCAGGAAAGGATGACATTTGTTATATAATGCTTAAGCATTTAGGTAGTATAGCAATGATGAAATTGTTATTTTTTTATAATAAGGTTTGGCAAGTGGGGACACTACCTAGGTCTTGGAGAGAAGCTGTGATTATCCCAATCAGGAAACCAGGTAAAGACTCATCAAACCCAATGAATTACAGACCCATAGCATTAACATCCCATGGAGGTAAAATAATGGAAAGAATGATTACAGATAGATTAGGATTTTATATGGAGTCCAGGGGAATGATATCACCTCATCAAAGTGGATTTCAGAAAGGTAGAGGTACTATGGACCCAATTATTGGTTTAGAAACAGAAGTCAGGAAGGCCCAGGTGAACAAGGAGTCAGTGATGGCGGTGTTCTTTGATGTGGAAAAGGCTTATGATATGGTTTGGAGGGAAGGGTTATTGATCAAATTAAATATGATAGGAATAGGGGGGAGAACATATAATTGGATTAAAGATTTTTTAATGAACAGGTTTATTCAAGTCAGAATTGGGGCACTATCTAGACGATACCTGGTAGAGAATGGGACACCTCAGGGTGGTGTCATTAGTCCCATACTGTTCTCCATCATGATCAATGATGTGTTCCTTCAAGTCCAGGGTGATATTGGCCGATCTCTATTTGCTGATGATGGAGCACTGTGGAAGAGGGGGAAGAACATAAATCACATTAAAGGTAAAGTACAAGAGGCTGTGAAAGTGGTAGAAAGATGGTCTTATTCATGGGGATTCAAATTTTCTGTGGGGAAAACTAAAACAATCATGTTTACTAGGAAAAGAGGAGTTGATGCTCAGATAAAGATGTACGGACAAATAATTGAACAAGTGAGAGTTTTTCGGTTCCTTGGTGTGTGGCTCGATGATAAATTAACATGGAATGAGCAGATTCAGAGGATAGTAAAGAAATGTAAAACGATTCTAAATGTAATGAGGTGTCTAACAGGGTCAGAATGGGGAGCCAGCAGGGCTGCGATTACAAATCTTGATATCGCTCTGATGAGGTCGGTCCTTGACTACGGCTGTGTCGTATTTGGATCAGCTGCAAAAACGTCCCTGAAGAAGCTGGAAGTGTTGCGATCCCGAGCTCTGAGACTGTTGTGGTGCTTTAAGACCAGGTGGCTGCTCTGCAGGTGGAGATGGGTGAGATGCCGCTGCATTTGAGACGCAAGCTCCTAACTATAAATTACTGGTGTCGTGGGGCCACAGGTGAGGTCAACTATGTGACTTCTGTCGATGGAGACGTGTTCTTTATAAACTGTGTACAATAGATAAAGGAGCGAGAGACGAATGAGGAGCCGATGCCGTGGAGTCACACCGTGGTGTTTGTCGAGTGAAAAGATAATATTGCACGTTAAGAAAGTAGAATTTTCTCTTAAAAAGCGAAATGATACGACAACAAAGAAAAGAGAAACTAGGATTTTATTGACTTATAAATGTATCTTTTAAATATGGCACCATTTAAACGGGCTAATATAGATAGATAGATAGATATATACTTTATTAATCCCCAAGGGGAAATGTGTCGTCACAGTAGCAGCACCAATAAACTAAACACACAAGAATAAAAAATAAAATATAAAAAACAGGGATGAAAGATATAGGAGTATACAAAGTAAAATATAAAATAAAATGAATATGTGTCTATAGGGGACATGAGGGACTTCATCTCTCTATGTTACGACTAACCCGACGACCTGTGTGTGTGTGTGTTTGTGTGTTTGTGTGTTTCAGGGCAAATCTGGTGAATCCGGTCCCATGGGCGATCGAGGTCACCCAGGGTCACCAGGTGTACCTGGAGAGCACGGTTTACAGAAAAATTGGTTCACGTGATTCACACTTGAGACTGGATTACTGCAACTCCTTATTAGCAGGCTGCTCTAATAAATCTCTTAGGTCCCTCAGTTGATCCAGATGCTGCAGCTCGTGTTCTCACTAAAACTAAGAAAGAGATCACATCACTCCTGCACAGCTGCTCTGCACTGGCTCCAGTAAAATCAAGAATCACTTTTAAAATTCTTTCTTAACCTACAAAGCCTTGATTGGTGATGCTCCATCATATCTTAAGGAGCTTGTCGTACCATATTGCCCACTAGAGCTACGCTCATAAATGCGGACTGCCTTGGTTCCTAGAGTCTTAAAAAAGTAGAATGGGAGCCAGAGCCTCTAGTTATCAAGCTCCTCTCTTAAGGAACCAGCCAATTTCAGTCCGGGAGGCAGACACAGTCACCTCAGTTTTGAGAGTAGACTTAAGACCTTCCTCTTTGACAGAGCTTATAGTTAGGGCTGAATCAGGTTTGCCCTGGTCCAGCCCTTGATATGCTGCTATGAAGCATAGCTGCCGGGGACGTTTAGGATGCACTGAGTACCTATCTCCTTTTTCTCTCTCTTAAGGATGAATTTTCATCTCTCAATCACACGTTACTAACTCTGCTTTCTCCCGGAGTCCTTTTGACTTTCGTCTCATGGGGTCATCGGACCCTATGAGACGGCATAGATCTATCTGCCTGATGGATCGTCTGGGTCTCGTGGTTCCTGCTCATGAGCTACGCCACTGTCCTGTTGAGACTCCGCCCCTCCCCCTCCTCCCCACCGCCATCTGCCTGATGGATGGAGGTCTCCATCGTGGAATATGCCTACTATGAACTATTCATACACTCTGTCATATTCATTGAATGTATTTTAACTCTAAATCTGTCCTTCTGTACACATTACATCTATTGCATCTGTCCATCCTAGGAGAGGGATCCTCCTCTGTTGCTCTCCTCCAGGTTTCTTCCTTTTTCCCCTAGAAGGTTATTTGGGAGTTTTCCTGGTCATGTGAGGTTTTGGGGCAGGGATGTCTATGTACAGATTGTAAAGCACTCCGAGACAAATTTGTAATTTGTGAAATTGGGCTATACAAATAAACTGAATTGAATTGAATAGCACTAACATCCCATATAGGTAAAATAATGGAAAGAATGATTACAGATAGATTAGGATTTTATATGGAGTCCAGGGGAATGATATCACCACATCAAAGTGGATTTCGGAAAGGTAGAGGAACTATGGACCCAATTATTTGTTTAGAAACAGAAATCAGGAAGGCCCAGGTGAATAAGGAGTCAGTGATGGCTGTGTTCTTTGATGTGGAAAAGGCTTATGATATGGTTTGGAGGGAAGGGTTATTGATAAAATTAAATATGAGAGGAATAGGGGGGAGAACATATAATTGGATTAAAGATTTTTTAAGGAACAGGTTTATTCAAGTCAGAATTGGGGCAGCACTATCTAGACGATACCTGGTTGAGAATGGTACACCACAGGGTGGTGTCATTAGTCCCATACTGTTCTCCATCATGATCAATGATGTTTTCCTTCAAGTCCAGGGTGATATTGGTCGATCTCTATTTGCTGATGATGGAGCACTGTGGAAGAGGGGGAAGAACATAAATCACATTAAAGGTAAAGTACAAGAGGCTGTGAAAGTGGTAGAAAGATGGTCGTATTCATGGGGATTCAAATTTTCTGTGGGGAAAACTAAAACAATCATGTTTACGAGGAAAAGAGGAGTTGATGCTCAGATAAAGATGTACGGACAAAAAATTGAACAAGTGAGAGTTTTTCGGTTCCTTGGTGTGTGGCTCGATGATAAATTAACATGGAATGAGCAGATTCAGAGGATAGTCAAGAAATGTAAAACGATTCTAAATGTAATGAGGTGTCTAACAGGTTCAGAATGGGAACCAACAGGGCTGCGATTAAAACATTTATATCGCTCTGATGAGGTCAGTCCTTGACTACGGCTGTGTCGTATTTGGATCAGCGGCAAAAACTTCACTAAAGAAGCTGGAAGTGTTGCAATCCCAAGCTCTGAAACTGTGTTGTGGTGCCTTTAAGACCAGGTGGCTGCTCTGCAGGTGGAGATGGGTGAGATGCCGCTGCATTTGAGACGCAAGCTCCTAACTATAAATTACTGGGCCAACCTGCAAGGGCATTCTGGAGATAATCATCCAACCAAAAAAGTGCTTCTGCCATGTTGGGAAAGAGACGGGGCCAAGCAGGAGTGTTTCGCATGGAGCAGTGGAAAATTAGCTAAAGATATGTCATTGGATCAGATCACATTCACCCCTGCAATACCGCTTTCAATTACACCACCATGGCTCTTTCCCTCAGTGTCAGTTGATCTTTATTTTTTAGACAAAGCCCAAGCAGTTAAAGACAATAATAACATGGCAGGAATGGTGGAGGATAGACTGGAGACGACATACTTATCATTTATTCCAGCATTTACAGACGGATCAAAAGACCCTGACAGGGAGAACTGGGTTTGCAGTCACCGTCCTTAAGATATGAAGTTAAGAAGAGAACCTCAGAGCATCTGTCTGTGTCTACAGTGGAGACGTTGGCCATCTTAACAGCACTGCAGTGGGTAGAGGAGGTTCGGGTCGAAAAAGTCATTGTCTGTTCAGACTCTAGTTCAGCAACATCCTCATTACAATCATTTACATCACAGAGCAGGCAGGATTTAATTAATGAAATATATGAAACACTGTTCCGTCTAAAGAATATGGGTATTGTCGTAGCATTTATGTGGGTACCAGCACACAGGGGGGTGCAAGGAAACGAAAGAGCAGATACACTAGCAACACAAGCGTTAGAAAGGCAGCACAAGACGGACATTTACACAGCAAAGCAGAAGTTAAAACAATTATCAAAAGAAACATTATGAAGGAATGGCAGCATAGTTGTGATGTAGGGGAAACAGGAAGACATCTGTATGCTGTGCAGAGGGAAGTTGGCAAAGGGAGGCCAGTTAGAAGAAGCACCGCAGAAGAACACATAGTAACCATATGTGTTTCTTCATGTGTGATGTGTAGTGCTCACTTGTACAATCGTAAATAGATGTGACATGTGGCTTCAAGAGCTCCAGCAATATGTTCTACATTGTTTTGTCGATGGAACATTACTAGTATTCCATTCTTCCTGTTGTTCAGTGTTCGCAATGTTTCTAATCTCTGTTCACAGTACCATCGTCATTATATACTCGTCACGAAAGTCAATTAGTTGTTGTCGGTATTGTGTGGCTGTTGCGAACAAGCATCGCTAAACATGTTTCAAAGTGTAAATATCCTAACAAGGTAACCAGTTGTTTCAGATCCCCTCCGCCAAACTGTTCCATGAAACAAAAGATGTAACGTAATGGTTGAATATATCAATTACTTGAGTTGAAACTAATATCTGGTGGCGCAGCACAGACTGCGCGGCTTAGAGTGCAGTTTCATTTTGCGTGACAGAGATCGAAACCAGGTCGGGCGATCTTTTTATTTTTATTTTTTATTAAATGTATTTCTTCCTACGTGGCTGTGATGCACTGCTCACTTATACAATCGTAATCGCCGAAATGGATATGAACGGAGGCTTGAAGATCTCCAGCAATATGTTTGTGAATGTGTGACGAATCTGGTGAGCGAGACAGAGCCCCGCTGCAGATGTGAAGAGAACACAACACACGCACGCGTAGGGAAACCAGTAGGTTTGAAAACCAGTAGGGGTGTAACACCGGTACCGGAAGCGGCGGCAGGTGAGTCCGGGGCCCGGAGCTGCCATGACCCGGCCGGCAGTCTGACTGGAAGATAATGGCTGCAGAGCTGTTTCCCACCAAGAAGCTGGTCACCTCCGCCTCAGCGAGCAGCAGCACCTCCTCTTCCTCCTCCTCCTCCTCCTCCTCCATCCAGCAGCACCAGCAGCAGAACCTCACGAACAACAACACGAGCACCGCGGCGCAGGGCGGCAGCAGCTGGCAGGGCCTGTTCCCCACCATCCGGGAGAGGTGGGTCTGAAGCCGGAAGCGAGGATTACATATGCAGAGCATCACTTTGAGTTCATTTCATGAGGAGTTGTGGATATTCCATCTTTTTATTTTTATTTTCTAACTGAAGATACTTTTTTCCTCCGAGATAAAACACAATAATGCAACTTTTACTTCCAATACTTTAAAGTACATTCAGGGTTCGTACGGTCATGGAAAACCTGGAAAAGTCATGGAGTTTTAAATGGTCATTTCCAGGCCTGTAATCACAAAAGTTTTGGAAAAGTCATGGAAATTTGTTATAATCACGTGTTCATTTACGCCGCGTTTGAAATAATTAATATATTTTTTAAAGAAAGACGCTCAAAATATAATTAATATACACTTTTATTAATTCCCATGGGGAAATTAGTTCTCTGCATTTAACCCATCCTTAGTTAATAAGCCGGCGATAGCTCTCAATACGCAACATTTTCAACAGTTTTCATGTTTATACTGAGATTTTAGTTCAGTCATGGACATTTGGTTTAAAGTCCTGGAAATCCATCGGTCACAATGTGTCAGAACCCTGTACATTTCTCTGATAATGCTTGGAATGGTGGATTTTTAGACGAGTAAAGGATCTGACCGTCTCCCATCACATGGAATATTCAATATAACTTCTTAGTTTTCATATTTTAAGACAACATGTTGTGTTTCCTGTAGGAATTCAGTCATGTTCAACAACGAGACGATGGCAGACGTTCACTTTGTGGTCGGGCCGCCCGGCGGCACGGAGCGGGTCCCGGGGCACAAGGTGAGACCCTCGAGAAGAAGAAGAGAATCATGTCTATTTACGTTTGACTGGAACCGCTGAACACTGGACAACATCCCAACTTTAGACGGTTACAACCTGATGAACTCGTCACCTTTGATAATCCCGCCCTGTGTGTGAGTCCGAGGTGATCTCGTGTCGTTGCTCTGCTCCGTCAGTACGTCCTGGCCGGCGGCTCTGGCCGCATGCCATGTTTTATGGCGAGCTGGCGGAGGATCTGGTGAGATCCTGGATCCCTTTTATTTTGAAGGGGCGAAGACGATTCTCCGAGGAGGGAGGGACTCGCGACTTTGCCCCGCTGAGCCTCTGGAGACGGTTTGATGGGAGCGTGAAGAAGTCTGGAAGCTCCCGTTCCTTCACGCCTCTGTTGTTGTTTGTTTACAGCGGTTGTCGAGGTCGGGTCAACACGTCGGTGATTGGATGAGACGCCCGGGCAGGACGCTCCGTGTCTCGGCTAAAGCCGTGTGTCAGATACCCGAGAACTCAAAGTGAAAATGTCATATTGGAACAAAGCATTCCTGACCGAAGACGCCCAGAGAAGGAAGGGAGAGTCACGTGTAACTGCACATTTATTCATGGTGTGATGGTACATTATGATCATAATCCCACAAAGACACACACACACACACACACACACACACACACACACACCAATCTCTGCATTGCTTTGTGCTGATTGGCTGATCCGACCTCGTGTGAGGAGGCGGGGTCTGAATCTGTCACTGTCTGTCCTTTTGTCACGCTCAATGTTCCTCATGATTAATCTGTTTACTTTGTTGATATTATTATTAATCCCAGAGGTCAGAGCGTGTTCAAACGGTTCGTACGGGAGTTGAAGAAGACGAGTCTCTTCCTCACTTTCCTGCTTGACCCCGACGACGTTTAAAAAACACTTCTCGATGTTTTCCGATGCGCGGCGCGGGGCAGGTTGTTCTGGCTCCGTCAGTTTTACGTTAAAAACGTTTAAATGTCGCTCATCTGACTTTTTCTCTCACGACGATCCGACTTTGAAAACGTTCCCGAGACGTCAACTTTTAAAAAAACAGACGCAAAACGAAGCACCTGCTTCTGTTTTCACCTGTGCAGGTGTTTACTGTTGTTGTTGTTGTTGTTCCTCCGTGACACTCGGAGCATCACCGTAAAGACCCCGTGGGGCGACGTCTACCTGAGCAGACGACAACGCGCCGCCATGTTGAGAGCCGCGCGGAGGCAACGGACGAGCTCTGAATTCCGGATTATAAGACGAATAAATAACCTTTTTTTATTTTATGTGTAACACGAGAGCTTAATCTCACTCCCGACTTCTTCCGTCTTTTGTCTGAAGGATTTCATTCATAACTCTACACTTTATTATTTTTTTTTAATGTGTATTTAAAGAATGGTCAAGGATTCCTGTGCTTTTATTGTGAAAGACGTGACCTGGTGCTTGTACCACATCCTTGTTCTTGTCTCCTCCATGTTGCAGACGTGTAAATAGTTCTGTGATCTCTTCTTCTCTTTCAAAGTGGAGGGGAAGAATTAAATAAAGTTTTTATATGATTCTATATTGAAGAAGCATATTTTTGGATGTCTCTGTTTCCTGATCCAGGATTGAGTCGGTGATGATTGAGGATGACGTTTGGAAATTAAAGGTTGAGCTTTATACAGTATTTATAATACTATTTAATATTAATAATTGTTTGATATTCATATTAATCAGAAAATGTAATGTACCTATAAAAAAAGCATACATCATGTACATTTTATTAATAAGCACGATGTATTCATCCAGATTTAAAATTCCATTCACACATTAACAACCATATTTAACAATACATACAAGAAGTCAGACGACCACGTTTCACTTGAACTTTTTATTGGTGTTTGGCAAGTTTGATGATTGTAAAAACTTTGCAGTTGAACATTTTACAAAGTTCAGTCAAACTAAGTTTTCCCGAGGCCGATGTCACACGCCATCCGGCCAATCGCTGCTCGCCACGGGTCACTGTGGGCGTGGCCTTCGCGTTTCAGGCCAAATAACGTGAACAAACAGTTAAGAATCAGGTAAAGACATTCAACAATTTAAGTTTCTGCATCGCCTGGAATCCCACAATGCTTTGCGATAACAACAACTTTATTTTGAAGTTTTAAACTCCGTTGACATCATTTCTCCTTTGTTTAACTTGTTATGTTCAGTATCACAAGGAGACAAAGTTTATTCTGGAGACACTATAAACATGTAATATGTATTACTCCTAAATGAATCCTGAGGACTCTGAATGAATATGTTGTCTGCAGCTGCCCATCAGATAGAAAAACAAATACAAAAGAATAAAGATATTTGTGTTGTATTTCTATTTAGTTTCTCCTGGAAACCCTGACAGATCATTCCAGACAGACAGCCGACAACCTCTCAGAGAAAAGTTGATGGAGAAACCTAGGGAGCGAGGCTGCATGTCTGATATCTGTGCATCCCTACAGTTAGAAGGCGAGGTGGAGGAGATGAATTGGAGGCAGGTGGAGGCGAGGTGGAGGAGGCAGGTGGAGAGACGAGGTGGAGGAGATGAGTGGAGGAGATGATGGGAAGATGAGGTGGAGGTGGGGGAGATGAGGTGGAGGAGATGAAGTGGGAAAGATGAGAGGGAGGAGATGAGGGGCGTGGAGGAGATGAGGAGGAGATGAAGTGGGAAGAGGTGGAGATGAGGTGGAGGAGATGAGGTGGGAGATGAGGTGAGTGGAGAGATGAGGTGGAGGAGATGAGGTGGAGGAGACGAGGTGGAGAAGACGAGGTGGAGGAGACGAGGTGGAGGAGACGAGGTGGAGGAGACGAGGTGGAGGAGATGAGGTGGAGAAGATGAGGTGGAGAAGACGAGGTGGAGAAGACGAGGTGGAGGAGACGAGGTGGAGAAGACGAGCAGGAGGAGATGAGGTGGAGAAGACGAGGTGGAGGAGACGAGGTGGAGGAGATGAGGTGGAGGAGACGAGGAGGAGGAGAAGATGAGGTGGAGGAGATGAGGTGGAGGAAACGAGGTGTAGACCACACAGGGTTGAGGCTGTGAATATTTTCCCTTGAAAGAAGTGAGAGAGTGATTAGTTTACTCCAACAGGAGAGATGATCAGAGGAGCAGAGTTTATACCATCAAGATAACGACCAGGACTGAAGAATGGGAGGAGCTTCTCCTTGAAGGAGCAGCCAGTAAAGGAGTAGATGAGAGCTGCAGCTTCTACGTCATAGAAGGAGACCAGACCCTCCTCATAGTCCACAAACACCCCCACCTTCTGAGGCCCAGACTTCAGGGAGAGAACAACTGAAGGACCATCACCAGCTCTGTACTCATTTCCATTTGACAACCATATAGTCCAGTAACCGTTCTGAGGACTCAGTGAGATGAGTCCCTTCCTGTTGGCCGACTCTCTGGCCACTCCTAAAATCCATTCAGTCTTTTGTTTAACTTGAACCTCGTAATAAAGTTTTTCTGAAGAGAACTTCTGTGTTCCTAAAACATAGAGACAAAGAGAGAACCTCTGTGGATTGTCGGGGAGACGTGGCTGCTGTACCTGAGCAGGTTTCACTTGTTTCCCGTCACCAGACAGGATGAGGTCATGATGAGCTGTTTCAGGATCAAGAGTCACGTCCACTGCAAACTTCTGGGCCCTCTTCATCTTCACTTCAACCAGCGTCTTCATCATGTTGCTGAGCGTCTCCTCCAGCTGAGACACAGCTCTCCTCACAGTCCCCTCATGTGATGCTGGAGGAACACTGACCTGAGACCAGTCCTTGGTGGGTGGTGGATGGTGGATGTTGAGGGACTGGACACTCTGGAGGAGGTGGAGGTGGTCTTCAGAGAGGGAGAGCTTCTCCACCTCAGTGCTCCTCTTCATCAGATCAGAGATCTCCTGTTCCATCTCTCTGATGGCGTCTTCAGCCTGTTTCTTGGTGCTTCTCTGCTTCTCTTCTATCGTAGTGATGAGCTCCTTCAGTTTTCTCTCCACAGACTCCTTCAGACCAGTGAAGACCTGAACACCTTCTGCTTTCTCTCGGTCTGCATCTTCCTCACTGAGCTTCACGTTGTGTTGGACCTCCTGAATCTTCAGGCGTCTCTTCTGGATCATCTCCTGAGTTTCAGCCTCTGTCTTCTGCAGCTCCACCTTCTTTCCTTCACATTCTTGTTTCAGAGGAACAACATTGTGCATCTTGTGGTCCAACACAGTGCAGAGCATGCAGACACACGTCTGGTCGGTCCTACAGAACAGCTCCAGAGGTTTATCGTGCTTCAGACACATCCTGTCTTCCAGGTTCTCCACAGGGTCCATCAGCTGATGTCTCTTCAGGCCTGAAGCTGTCAGGTGAGGCTCCAGGTGAGTCTCACAGTAGGAGGCCAGACACACCAGGCAGGACTTCAGGGCCTTCAGTTTGGTTCCAGTGCAGACGTCACAGGGAACTTCTCCTGGTCTGGACTCTTGTTGCTCTGAGCTTCTGGCTTTCTGCTGAGTCGACTGTCTGAACTGAGAAACCATCTCACAGATGAAGGTATTGACCCTCAGATCTGGTCTGGTGGTGAAAACCTCTTGGCACATGGGACACTGGCACCTGTCACTCACATTCCAGTGTTCAGTGATGCACTTTTTGCAGAAGTTGTGTCCACATGGTGTTGTGACTGGATCAGTGAACACATCCAGACAGACGGAGCACAGGAACTGATCTTCAGACAGCTGATTGCTGGCAGCAGCCATCTCTACACACAGAGAACACAAGTCAAAGTGTCACTAAAAACGATTTAAATACATCATTATTCATAGAGATTTGGTTTAATTTGACTTTACTCCTTGTCAGACTTCACTTAAGGCAATCTGACCATGAGGAAATGAAGAGTTTAACTTCCTGTTTGATTAGAGTGGAGTTTTAACACCAGTTAGTGAAACACAGTAAACATCATCAGCTGTTGAGAAGACGAGCAAAGTGTAATATTTAATATTTATCTGGACAGAGACGTGTCTCACTGTCGCTCCGACAAACAGTAAGTTTCACTCCAGGAGTGTGACGTAGAAGCCCCGCCTCCTCCAGCAGCTCTGTTTGGGAGGTGGTGTTTCCTCCTCCAGGTTGAGACTTGACTGGAGTTACAGACATGTGACAGTTTAATCTCTGTTGGGAAACTATTGTGTGTTTTTAATCTTCCTTTTCCTGCAGCCACCGGAACCCTTTTCACCTAAATAAGTCAGTCCCACACGCAAACAAGAAATAAGTTTGTGTCACTTTACGGTCCAATGCAGCTCTGCAACAATCTCACTGAGTCCACAGCTCAGCTCTCTGTGAAGCTCTAACCTCCTCATGTAACGATACTTCTTATCTCTACGTGTTGCTGAATCAGAGGAAGTTGAATATGTGCAGTCTGTTAAAGCCTTTCACAAACGCTGCTCACTCTGAGGTGTGCTCTGCTGACACCTAGTGGTCACAGGAGGGAAACGCACCTTTGGGGATTTAATGGACAAGACTCCAGCTATAAAATAAATACTTCAACAAACAGTTTCTTCCTCTGCACATGATTTTACTGCAGTGATGCTTTACAGTCATTGCATTCATTACAAAATATGTTTTCATTCACTTTGAAGGACCTGATTTAGTCACAGACATGAATATCAACGTGTTCTGTGTTTTAGGAATGAGGCTGAGGACTGAGTCGCTTGTATAAAACAATCTGTCATGGACTTGTTCGGAAACCTTTTAAAACCAACGTAATCTGGTAATTATGGTCCTCAAACACGGACTGAACACGCCATCCACAGTGCTTCATGAAAACATTCACAAGAAAATAATGAAAGAAAAAGAGAAAGCCAACAAAATGCAAACCCAAATAAATCAGTGCAATTATATCCAAAGCCCAGTAATATACATTCTACAAGCAACATTATTCATCACTGCACAGTTGAGTAAACACCGGTAAGCAAATATATATATATATATGTATATACACATACATATTTATACATATATATATACACATACATATATATACATATACACATACATACATATGTATATATATATATATATAGATATATATATGTGTATCTATATATATACTTTGTGTGCCTATTAGATCAATTTAATATGTTTATGTTTACGCTGACGACTCTTCACTGATCATAAATAAAAGATCAGGCAGTTTGAGTGACGGGACGGATGATCAGAGGGGAGGAGTTGTGACCGCCATCATTCCGACAGGGGCAGAAGAACGAGAGGAGTTTCTCCTTGAAGGAGCAGCCGTCAAAGGAGTGGATGAGAGCTGCAGCTTCTACGTCATAGAAGGAGACCCGACCCTCCTCATAGTCCACAAACACCCCCACCTTCTGAGGCCCAGACTGCAGAAAGAGACGGACTGACGGTTCGTCAAGAGCTTTGTACTCGTTTCCATTTCTCAGCCATATGCCCCACTTGCCATCTTCTGGTGTCATTTTGATTGGTCCCTTCCTGTTGACCGACTCTCTGGCAACTCCTAAATTCCATTTAGGCTTCCCTCTAACCTCAACCTCAAAGTAAAATCTGCCCGAGAGGCGCCTCTGCATGAAACACGAAATTATAATGAGAAAATCTCTCTGGGTTGTCTGGGAGATTCCTCGTCACATCACCATGTTTCACTTGCTTCCCGTCATCAGACAGGATGAGTTCAGGATGAGCTGTTTTAGGATCAAGAGTCACGTCCAGGGCAAACTTCTGGACCCTCTTCATCTCGGCCTCAGCGAACATCTTCTGCATGGCACATGTCTCTGCTGAGCTGATTCTTCGTCTGAAGCAAAGCTCTGCCACGGCCCCCTCGTATGTCGGTGATGGGCGCTGACCTCGTCCAGTCCTTGGTGGCGGAGAATCTTTCAGTTGGGGAAGCTTTGAAGAGTCAGTCGGACGTGGTCTTGAGACAGCGTGACCTGCAGCAATTCAGCTTCTCTTCTTCAGCTGGACGATCTCCTGTTCCAGCTCTCTGATCAAAAACTTCAGCCTGCTTCTGTGGCCTTCTCTGCTGCTCTTCTATCGTTCTGATGAGCTCGTTCAGGCCTCGGTCAGCGGACTGCTTCAGGCGGTGAACACCAACAACGACCTCCAAGTGGGCATTTTCCTTGATCGCTTCACCGAGTGTTTAAACACCTGAATCTTCAGGCGTCTCTTCTGGATCATCTCCTGAGTTTCAGCCTCTGTCTTCTGCAGCTCGACCTTCTTTCCTTCACATTCTTGTTTCAGAGGAACAACATTGTGCATCTTGTGGTCCAACACAGTGCAGAGCATGCAGACACACGTCTGGTCGGTCCTACAGAACAGCTCCAGAGGTTTATCGTGCTTCAGACACATCCTGTCTTCCAGGTTCTCCACAGGGTCCATCAGCTGATGTCTCTTCAGGCGTGAAGCTGTCAGGTGAGGCTCCAGGTGAGTCTCACAGTAGGGAGGCCAGACACACCAGGCAGGACTTCAGGGCCTTCAGTTTGGTTCCAGTGCAGACGTCACAGGGAACTTCTCCTGGTCTGGACTCTTGTTGCTCTGAGCTTCTGGCTTTCTGCTGAGTCGACTGTCTGAACTGAGAAACCATCTCAGACATGAAGGTGTTGACCCTCAGATCTGGTCTGGTGGTGAAAACCTCTTGGCACATGGGACACTGGCACCTGTCACTCACATTCCAGTGTTCAGTGATGCACTTTTTGCAGAAGTTGTGTCCACATGGTGTTGTGACTGGATCAGTGAACACATCCAGACAGACGGAGCACAGGAACTGATCTTCAGACAGCAGATATTTTGAAGCAGCCATGTCTACACACATTGTGGAAGAAAATAATTATTTGTTGGAAAAGAGGAAACAAGTGTGATCATTTGATAACTTTCCACCTTCTACCAAACCGCTAGAGCAACCTCTCTCTCCTCTGTCCTTATTCTTCTAGACCTTTCCTGCTGCATTTGACACAGTGGACTTTGACATAAGAAACCAAGATCAAAGTCGTTGCCGACAGACTCAACCTACTGCGCTCCTCTCTTTTAAAAGCAGCACCAGAATAAGTCCAAAGTGAGTTAAAGAACAGCTCTGACAACAAAGCTCTGCAACACTGATGACTAACATATCACAAGTCCATCATCTTTTGCTTGATTCAATTTAGACTTTCTTTGTCTGTCTGAGACCTAGCTCCATAAAATGCTCCATCAGCAGCAATAACATTATACCAGGTTCAAGCATGTACAGGAGAGATAGGGGTAGGATCAAAGGGTGGTGGTGTCATGATCTATGTGAGAGATCATATCCAGTGTAATGAAATCAGTGGTCTGTCTGTAAGACTTGGAATGTATAGGTCTTCATATAATTTTATCACCACAAATGTCTTTTTTCGCTTATTGTAATTTATCGGCCTCCCTCTTCCAAAAACAGTTTCTATGAGGAATTTGAAACTTTTAAAGAATATAATTTTAGTAAAGAGGTCATTATTATGGGTGATTTTAACATAAACTGGGAGGAAGAATCATCTAGAAAGAATCTTAAAAGGATAACTGATGACTTTGACCTTGTTCAGATGGTCAGTGGGCCCACAAGACTAACCAATTCTTCCAGGACCCAAATTGATTTAATATTTAGTAATAGGCCTGATAGAGTTCTAAAACTCTCAACATGGTAACTGGACTTTCTGACCACAATCTAACTCTAGTAGCCAGGAAACTAACCAGCAAGCGGTTTAGGCCTTTGGTCAGGGAGGATGAATCCTTTAGAATCCCCAAAAGAAATCTAGATATCTTTCATCATACTCTTCAACTTATTGATTGGGATGATCTACTGTTGGGAATAGACATCGAGGAAGACAGTAAAACATTCTCAGATAAATTAGAGAACATGAAGGATTTCAATTGCAAATTTAGGCACAAACATATCAAACACTCTGTTCCTTGGATGAATGATGATATATTAAAAATAATGAAAGAACGAGTTCTGCCTTAAAAACTGCAATTAAAAATAAATCGAGCCATGACAGACAACATTTTGCTATGCTAAGGAACAGAGTGGTAATGAAATTAAGAAAGGCTAAGGCAGATTTCTTCCTGACTGCAATAGAAAAAGCGAGAGGTAAAACTAAAATGGTCTGGGATCAGTTACACAAGCTAATGGGACATCCCAACAAAGTAAGGAAGCTGCAAGAACTTAACATTAATGGTAAACTGTCAAATAATCCAGTTGAAATAGCAAAAGCTTTCAATCACTATTTCATTGATTCTGTTGCTACCATTGCTAAATGTTTCTCCCCTGAGATTAGACCTGTCTGTACAATAAATACATTGGAGCCAACTTTCATCATAAGAAATGTCACTCATTCAGACGTCACAAGAATATTCAGTTCTCTTAAACCATCCAAAACTAAAGATACATTTGGTATGGATGCGTTATGCTCAAAACTCTTACCAAACGCTAATAAATCCATCAACAATATCATCAACCTCTCAATCTCTCAAAACATGTTTCCCAGTGTTTGGAAGTCGGCTGCTGTTATTCCAGTATTCAAAGAAGGAGATCGCTTTGCTACCTCTAATTACAGACCAATCAGTATCCTGCCTACAATATCAAAGGTTGCAGAAAAGTTGGTAGCTGAGCAAATGATCTGCCATTTGAAAAACAGTCCCTTTGCCCTTCATCCAATGCAATTCGGCTTTAGAGCCAATCATTCCACTAGAGGCGGCCACCTGTTTCTTCACTGAAAAAATCAAAATTCTACTGGACAAAGGGGTGTTGTTGGAGTTGTGTATCTTGATCTCAAGAAGGCATTTGACACTGTAAATCATAGTATTCTTTTGTCTAAATTGCACAGTTACAACTTCTCCTCAGGTACACTTAAATCAGGGGTGTCCAAAGTCCGGCCCGCGGTCAGATTTCATACGGCCCGCGACATCGGTCATATCATGTGTTATTTCTGGCCTGCCAGATCTGTCAGAATAAATAAATCATAAAAACTTGAAAGACGTAATTCCTCCTTTCTAATGTATCTGGCTCTGCATCCGTGGCGTGAACCCTTCTCCAAACCTATTTGCCATGGCGACGGCAAAAGAAAGGAGAAAAAGTTGACTGAGGGCCGCCGTTCAGGGCGGTGGGAATTACTAGTGTTTCTCCCATGAGAACAGGGTTGGGGTCCGCCCCACTGACATGTTCTCTATAGCGCCAGATTACAACATAATTAATGTCAGGTTGTTTTATTCAACTAAACGGTCGTATATTATTGATCGTATCGACACAGCGGCATGTCATTTCTGTCTCTACGTGGTGGCGTTCACACTTCTCCTGGCTCTCGGTATCATGGCGGAGCTCACTATCTGCCCACGCACAGACAGGTGCGCACATACAGGTGAGCGCGCTCAACCAGCCCGCAGAGAGCGTCCAATATGTCGCAGGAACAGCAAACCGACACCTCTGCGTTCCCACGGTGGTGAAGACACGTCTCAAGTCGCTCTCTGTTCGGGTTCAAGAGACCAGGTAGAGCTGCGCGAGAAATGCAGATTCTTTTATTTCAAGACCTTGTTTGAGAACTTCACATATTACAAACTACACGGACATGAAACTAAGTCATTAATAAATAAAGAAGCGAAATGACTGTCACTTGCGACTTTAAGTGTAAATAATATTATGCGTTACGTTACGTTAACCGATTCTACGCTGCGCATTGCATGACAGGCTGTATAGAGATTCTTGGAGACTTGCCAGGTGTTACCTCCTCAGCGTTCCAGCTGTTGCCCTTCGAAACAAGAGCTCAACATTGAGCTTTATGGAGATGTGTATATCAAGCCTGCAACCCCGTGTTTAAAAAGAGGTGAAGTGGAAAGCCTCATTTTATCACACACTTAGAAAAAACGTAATGACTCAGACATATCTGCACTTGTTTTGTTTTCAAAGGTTGCACGTTATTGTTATTTTGAAAAGATATGCAGTGTCACTAACACTCAGGAAACTCTTTATGCCAAAATATTTGATCTTATTTTGTTTAATTTCACAGGTTGCACTTTATTGATATTATCTTTAAAGGTATTCAAGTATAAACCAGGTTAATTGCAACGTTATGTAACTCATAGAAATGTAAGGTATTCTATATTCAGCTTTTTCATTGTTATCTGACTGAATGAAAGGCAGACTTGGTTATATTATATGTGGTTACATTGTCATTTAAAAAATAAAAGTAATTGTGACAGTAAAAATAAATTGTTTTATAACAGTGTATTTTCATGTAACTTTTGTGGTTTAAAAAATGTCTAAAGGAACTATTGGCCCCCGGGCATCTTTACTTTATCACAATTGGCCCTAGTTGCAAAAAGTTTGGACACCCCTGCCCTAGAGGAACTGAAAAGAGCAATAGAAAGAGGACTTGCCATCACCAGGAAAGGATGACATTTGTTATATAATGCTTAAGCATTTGGTAGCAGTATAGCAATGATGAAAATTGTTATTTTTTTCATAATAAGGTTTGGCAAGTGAGGACACTACCTAGGTCTTGGAAAGTTAGCTGTGATTATCCCAATCAGGAAACCAGGTAAGACTCATCAAACCCAATGAGTTACAGACCCTTAACATTAACATCCCATGGAGGTAGAATAATGGAAAGAATGATTACAGATAGATTAGGATTTTATATAGTCCAGGGGAATGATATCACCTCATCAAAGTGGGATTTCAGAAAGGTAGAGGTACTATGGACCCCAACTATTGGTTTAGAAACAGAAGTCAGGGAAGGCCCAGGTGAACAAAGAGTCAGTGATGGCGGTGTTCTTTGATGTGGAAAGAGCTTATGATATGGTGTGGAGGGAAGGGTTATTGATTTAATAAAATATGATAGGAATAGGGGGGAGAACATATAATTGGATTAAAGATTTTTTAATGAACAGGTTTATTCAAGTCAGAATTAAAGGCAGCACTATCTTGACGATAGCTGGTAGAGAATGGGACACCTCAGAGTGGTGTCATTAGTCCCATAACTGTTCTCCATCGCGATCAATGATGTGTTCCTTCAAGTCCAGGGGTGATATTGGCACGATCTCTATTTGCTGATGATGGAGCACTGTGGAAGAGGGGAAGAACATAAATCACATTAAAGGTGGAAGTACAAGAGGCTGTGAAAGTGTGCGTGAAAGATGGTCTCTTATTCATGGGGATTCAAATTTTCTGTGGGGGAAAAACTAAAACAATCATGTTTACTAGGAAAAGAGAGTTGATGCTCAGATCGAGATGTCTGACGGACAAAAATTGAAGCAAGTGAGAGTTTTCGGTTCCTTGGTGTGTGGCTCGATCAAGGATAAATTAACATGGAATGAGCAGATTCAGAGGATAGTAAAAAACAAAACGATTCTAAATGTAAATGAGGTGTCTAACAGGGTCAGAATGGGAGGCCAGCAGGGCTCTGATTAATTTCTTGATATCGCTCTGATGAGGTCGGTCCATGACTACGGCCAAATGTGTCGATTTGGATCAGCTGGGCAAAAGCGTCACCTGAAGAAGTTCAAGTGCTGGAAGTGTTGCGATCCCAGCTCTGAGACTGTTGTAGTGCTTTAAGACCAGGTGGCTGCTCTGGCAGAGTGGAGATGGTGAGATGCCGCTGCATTTTGAGACGCAAACTCCGAACTATAAATTACTGGTGTCGTGAGGCCACAGGTGAGGTCAACTATGTGACTTCTGTCGATGGAGGCGTGTTCTTTATAAACTGTGTACAATAGATAAAGGGCTTGAGGCGAATGAGGAGCCGATGCCGTGAGTCACCTGCGTGGTGTTTGTCAGTGAAAAGATAATATTGCACGGTAGAATTTTTCTCTTAAAAGCGAAATACGACAACAAAGAAAAGAGAAACTAAGTTTTGATGACTTATAATCTTGTATCTTTTAAATATGGCACCATTTAAGCGGGCTAATATAGATAGATGATAGATATATACTTTATTAATCCCCAGGGGAAATGTGTATCGTCACGATAGCAGCACCAATAAACTAAACACACAAGAGTAAAATAAAATATAAAAACAGGCAGAAAAATTGGTTCACGTGATTCACATTTCGAGACTGGATTACTGCAACTCCTTATTAGCAGGCTGCTCTAATAAATCTCTTAGGTCCCTCCAGTTGATCCAGAATGCTGCAGCTCGTGTTCTCACTAAAACTAAGAAAGAGATCACATCACTCCTGCACTAGCTGCTCTGCACTGGCTCCCAGTAAAATCAAGAATCACTTTAAAATTCTTCTTAACCTACAAAGCCTTGATTGGTGATGCTCCATCATATCTTAAGGAGCTTGTCGCATATATTGCCCACTAGAGAGCTACTCACTAAATGCGGACTACTTGTAGTTCCTAGAGTCAAAAGTAGAATGGGAGCCAGAGCCTCAGTTATCAAGCCCCTTTATGGAACCAGCTTAATTTCAGTCCGGGAGGCAGACAAGTCACCTCAAGAGTAGACTTAAGACCTTCCTCTTTGACAGAGATAGTTAGGGCTGAATCAGGTTTGCCCTGGTCCAGCCCTTGATATGCTGCTATAGGCTTATAGCTGCCGGGGACGTAGGATGCACTGAGTACATCTCCTTTTTCTCTCTCCTTAAGGATGAATTTCATCTTCAATCATACTAACTCTGCTTTCTGGTTTTTTGACTTTTACGCCTCATGGGGTCATCGGACCCTATGAGACGGCATAGATCATCTGCCTGATGGATGCTGTCGTGGAATTCTGCTCATGACCACGCCACTGTCCTTTGAGATGACCTCCTACCGCCATCTGCCTGATGGATCGGAGGTCTCCATCGTGGAATATGCCTACTATGAACTATTCATACACTCTGTCATATTCATTGAATGTATTTTAACCTAAATCTGTCCTCTGTACACATTACATCTATTGCATCTGTCCATCCTAGGAGAGGATCCTCTGTTGCTCTCCAGGTTTCTTCCTTTTTCCCCTGAAGGGTTATTTGGGAGTTTTTCCTGGTATGTGAGGTTTTCAGGGATGTCTATGTACAGATTGTAAGCACTGAGACAAATTTGTAATTTGAAATTGGGCTATACAAATAAACTGAATTGAATTGAATAGTTAACATCCCATAGGTAAAATAATGGAAAGAATGATTACAGATAGATTAGGATTTTATATGAGTCCAGGGAATGATATCACCACATCAAAGTGGATTTCAAAGGTAGAGGAACTATGGACCCAATTATTTGTTTAGAAACAGAAATCAGGAAGGCCCAGGTGAAAGAGTCAGTGATGGCGTGTTCTTTGATGTGGAAACTTATGATATGGTTTGAGGAAGGGTTATTGATAAAATTAAATATGATAGGAATAGGGGGAGAACATAATTGGATTAAAGATTTTTATGACAGGTTTATTCAAGTCAGAATTCAGCACTATCTAGACGATACCTGGTTGAGAATACACCTCAGGGTGGTGTCATTAGTCCCATACTGTTCTCCATCATGATCAATGATGTTTTCCTTCAAGTCCAGGGTGATATTGGCGATTCTATTTCATGATGGAGCACTGTGGAAGAGGGGAAGAACATAAATCATTAAAGGTAAAGTACAAGAGGCTGTGAAAGTGGTAGAAAGATGGTCTATTCATGGGGATTCAAATTTTCTGTAAAACTAAAACAATCATGTTTACTAGGAAAGAGGAGTTGATGCTCAGATAAAGATGTACGGACAAAAATTGAACAAGTGAGAGTTTTCGGTTCCTTGGTGTGGCTCGATGATAAATTAACATGGAATGAGCAGATTCAGAGGATAGTAAGAAATGTAAACGATTCTAAATGTAATGAGGTGTCTAACAGGGTCAGAATGGGGAGAGCAGGCCGATTAAAAAATTTGATATCGCTCTGATGAGGTCAGGTCCTGACTACGGCTGTGTCGTATTTGGATCAGCTGCAAAACGTCACTAAAGAAGCTGGAAGTGTGCAATCCCAAGCTCTGAGACTGTGTGGTGCTTTAAGACCAGGTCTGCTCTGCAGGTGGAGATGGGTGAGATGCCGCTGCATTTGAGACAAGCTCTAACTATAAATTACTGGGCCAACCTGCAAGGGCATTCTGGAGAAATCATCCAACAAAAAGTGCTTCTGCCATGTTGGGAAAGAGAGGGCCAAGCAGGAGTGTTTTTGTGGAGCAGTGAAAATTAGCAAAGATATGTCATTGGATCAGATCACATTCACTGCAATGCTAATTACACCACCATGGCTCTTTCCTCAGTGTCAGTTGATCTTTATTTTTAGACAAAGCCCAAGCATTAAAGACAATAATAATATGCAGGAATGGTGGAGGATAGACTGAGACATACTTATCATTTATTCCAGCATTTACATGGATCAAAAGACCCTGACAGGGAGAACTGGGTTTGCAGTCACCGTCTTAAGATATGAAGTTAAGAAGAGAACCTGAGCATCTGTCTGTGTCACAGTGGAGACGGCCATCTTAACAGCACTGCAGTGAGAGGAGGTTCGGAAAAAGGTCATTGTCTGTTCAGACCTAGTTCAAATATCCTCATTACAATCATTCATCACAGAGCAGGGGATTTAATTAATGAAATATATGAAACACTGTTCCGTCTAAAGAATATGGGTATTGTCAAAGCATTTGTGGGTACCAGCACACAGGGGTGCAAGGAAACGAAAGAGCAGATACACTAGCAACACAAGCTAGAAAGGCAGCACAAGACGGACATTTACACAGCAAAGCAGAAGAAAACAATTATCAAAAGAAACATTATGAAGGAATGGCAGCACAGTTGTGATGTAGAAACAGGAAGACATCTGTATGCTGTGCAGAGGAAGTTGGCAAAGGAGGCCAGTTAGAAGAAGCACAGAAGAACATGAACCAGAGTGTGAGGTGCCATGACAATCTAAATAGATGTGATCTCAATAGCAATAGCCACAGTTTTGTCGATGGAACATTACTAGTATTCCATTCTTCCTGTTGTTCAGTGTTCGTAATGTTTCAATCTCTGTTCATGTACCATCGCCATTATATACTCGTCAAAGCCACCTGCTGTTGTCGGTACGTATGTTGCTACAACAAGCATCGCCAAACATGCTCAAAGTGTAAATATCCCAATGTTGTCACCAGTTTCAGATCCCTCCGCCAAACTGTTCCCATGAAACAAAAAAAAAAAAAAGATGACGAATGGTTGAATATATCAATTACTTGCTGAAACTAATATCTGGTGGCGCAGCGACAGACTGCGCGGCTAGAGGTTTCATTTATGTGACAGAGATCGAACCAGGTCAAGGTATCTTTTTATTTATTTTTTATTAAATGTATTCCTACTGGCTGTGATGCACCACTTATACAATCGTGGAATTGAATGGATATGAACGGAGGCTTAAAGATCAGCAATATGTTGTTTGTGAAATGTGACGAATCTGGTGAGCGACAGAGCCTGCAGATGTGAAGAGAATACAACACACGCGACAAGGGAAACCAGTTGAAAACCAGTAGGGGTAACACCGTACCGGAAGGGCGCAGGTGAGTCCGGGGCCCGGAGCTGCGACCCGCCGGCAGTCTGACTGGAAGATAATGCTGCAGAGCTGCTTCCAAGAAGCTGGTCACCTCCACCAGCGAAGCAGCAGCACCTCCTCTTCCTTTTTCCTCCTCCTCCTCCTCCTCCATCCGCAGCACCAGCAGCAGAACCTCACGAACAACAACACGAGCACCGCGCGCAGGGCGGCAGCAGCTGGTAGGCCTGTTCCCCACCATCCGGGAGAGAGGTGTCCAAAGTCGAAGCGAGATTATACAGACATCACTTGAGTTCATTTCATGAGAGTTGTGATATTCCATCTTTTGCTTTATTTAACTGAAGATACTTTTTTCTCCGAGACAAAAACATAATAATGCAACTTTTACTTCCAATACTTTAAAGTACATTCAGGTTCGTGTCGTCATGGAAAACCTGAAAAGTTATGAGTTTAATGGTCATTTCCAGGCTCAAATCACAAAAGTTTTGGAAAATATGGAAATTTATTATAACTACGTGTTCATTTACTGCTTGAAATAATTAATATATTTTTTAAAGAAAGACGTCAAATATATAATTTAATATACACTTTTATTAATTCCTATGAATTATTCTACTAACCATCCTTAGTTAATAAGTCGGCTATAGCTCTCAATACGCAACATTTTCAACAGTTTTCATGTTTATACTGATTTTGTCCAGCTGCTGGACATTTGGTTTAAAGTCCTGAAATCCATCGGTCACAATGTGTCAGGAACTCTACATTTCTCTCTGATAATACTTGTAGCTTGAATGGTGGATTTTAGACTCGAGTAAAGGATCTGACCGCTCTCCCATCACATGGAACATCAATATAACTTAGTTTTACATTTTAAGACAACATGTTGTGTTTCCTGTAGGAATTCAGCTCATGTTCAACAACGAGACGTATTGGCAGACGCTCACTTAGGTCGGTCACCATGGGCACGGATGGTCCCGGCCAAGGTGAGACCCCGAGAAGAAGAAGAGAATCATGTCTATTTACGCTTGACTGGAACCGTTGTAAACACTGGACAACATCCTGACTTTTAGACGGTTACAACCTGATGAATCACACCTGATAATCCCGCCTGTGTGAGTCCGGTGATCTGGTGTCGCTGGTTTGCCCGCTGGGTTCCCGCCGGCAGTGCCCGCCGGAGCCTCTGGAGACGGTTTGATGGGAGCGTGAAGAAGTTCGAAGCTCCTGCTCCTTCACGTCTCTGTTGTTGTTTGTTTACAGCGTTGTCGAGGTCGGGTCAACACGGGCGGTGATTGGATGAGACGCCCAGGCAGGACTCCTCCTTGTCTCGCTAAAGCCGCAGGCCGATATCCGAGAACTCAAAGTGAAATGTCATATTGAACAAAGCATTCTGGACCGGAGACGCCTAGAGAAGGAAGGGAGAGTCACGTAACTGCACATTTATTCATGGTGTGATGGTACATTATGATCATAATCCCACAAAGACACACACACACACACACACACCAATCTCTGCATTGCTTTGTGCTGATTGGCTGATCCGACCTCGTGTGCCAGGGAGCAGCGGGGTCTGAATCTGTCACTGTCTGTCCCTTTGTCACGCTCAATGTTCCCTAATAGATTAATCTGTTTACTTTGTTGATATTATTAATAGTATTATTTAATCCCAGAAGAGGTCAGAGCGTGTTCAAACGGGTTGCGTCACGGGGAGTTGGAAGAACACGAGTCTCTTCCTCAGTTCCCTGCTTGACCTCGACTACGTTTAAAAAACACTTCGACTGTGTTTTCATGATCACATGTGCTGCAGGTTGTTCTAGCTCCGTCAGTTGGCAATGCTTAAAAACGCTTTAAATGTCGCTCATCTGACTTTTTCTCTCCACGACGATCCGACTTTGAAAACGTTCCCCGACGTCAACTTTTTTTAAACAGACGCCAAAACGGGCTTTTACCTGCTTCTGTTTTCACCTGTGCAGAGTGTTTACTGTTGTTGTTGTTGTTGTTGTTCCTCCGTGACACTCGGAGTATCACCCGTAAAGACCCCTGTAAGCGCACTTGCTCTACCTGAGCAGACGCACAACGCGTCAACATGTTGAGACGTCACATGAGAGCAACGGATTTGAGCTCTGGAATTCGGATTATAAGACGAATAAATAACCTTTTTATTTTATATGTAACACGAGAACTTCCGTCCCACTCCCGACTTCTTCCGTCTTTTTGTCTGAAGGATTTCATTCATAACTCTACACTTTATTGTGTTTTATTTTTTAATGTGTATTTAAAGAATGGTCAGGATTCCTGTGCTTTTATTGTGAAAGACGTGACCTGGTGCTTTCTTGTACCACACTCCTGTTCTTGTCTCCTCCATGTTGCAGACGTGTAAATAGTCTCTGTGATTTCTTCTTCTTCTCTTCAAAGTGGAAGGGAAGAATTAAATAAACAGTTTTTATGATTCTATATTGAAGAAGCATATCATTGGATGTCTCCGTTTCCCTAGATCCCAGATTGAGTCGGGGTGATTATTGAGGGATGACGTTTGGAAATTAAAGGTTGAGTTTTATACAGTATTTATAAAACTATTTAATAATAGTTTTATATTCATATTAATCCAAGAAAATCAAATGTACCTATAAAAAAGTTATACATTATTTCACATTTTTATTAAGAAGCACGATGTATTCATCCAGATTTTAAAATTCCATTCACACATTAACAACCATATTTAACAATACATGTTACAAGAAGTCAGACGTACTACGTTTACTTGGAACTTTTATTGGTGTTTAATAAGTTTGATGATTGTCAAAACTTTGCAGTTGAACATTTTACAAAGTTCAGTCAAACTAAAGTTTTCCCGAGGTCGATGTCAATACAAATATCCGTCATCCATTGTCGCTGCTCGCCACGGGTCACTGTCGGGGCGCTTGGCGCAGCGTTTCAGGCCAAATAACGGTGAACAAAAAGTTAAGAATCAGTGGGGAAGACATCTAACAATTCAAGTTTCTGCATCACCGAATTACACGTTTATGGTTATCAACAACTTTATTTTGAAGTTTTAACCTGTTGACATTTTTTCCTTTTGTTTAACGTGATATGTTCAGTATCATATACAACTCATTCTGGAGACACTATAGCATGTAATATGTATTACTCCCAATGAACTTGAGGACTCTGAATGAATATGTTGTCTACACTGCCATCAGATAGAAAACAAACACAAAGCACATCGAAAGATATTTCCTTTGTTGTATTTCTGATTTAGTTTGCTGAAACCCTGGAGATCATTCCAGACAGACGACAATTATTGATGGAGACCTAAACACATGTAATATCTGTATTACAGTTAGAACTAAGATGAATATGGAGGACTGAGGAGACATAAGATGAAAAGATGAATAAGATATAAGATATAGAAGATGAAAAGATGAAAAACAAAACATGAGAATAAAGATATAAGATGATAAGATGATAGGAGATGAAGTTGATGAAAACTGGAGGAGACATGGAGAGATGAAGGAGATGAGGTAAGATGAGGTAAGACTTATAGAAACATAAACATGGAGGAGATGAGGTGGAAGACAGGTGGAGGAGATGAGGTGGAGAAGATGAAGTGGAGAAGATGAGGTGGAGAAGACATGAGGAGACATGGAGAAGACGAGAAGGAGATGAGGTGGAGAAGACAAGGAGACGAGGTGGAGAGATGAGGTGGAAGACAGGAGGAGGAGAAGATGAGGTGGAGATGAGGTGAGAACATAGACCACACAGGGTTGAGAAATATTTTCCTTGAAGGACGTGAGAGTGATTAGTTTACTCCAACAGGAGAGATGATCAGAGGAGCAGAGTTTATACCATCAAGATAACGACCAGGATGAAGAATGGGAGGAGTTTCTCCTTGGAGGCGCAGCCAGTCACGGAGTAGATGCGAGCTGCAGCTTCTACGTCAGAGCAGGAGACCAGACCCTCCTCATAGTCCACAAACACCCCACCTTCTGAGGCCCAGACTGGGAGAGAACAACTGAAGGACCATCACCAGTTTGTACTCTTTCCATTTCAACCATATAGTCCAGTAACCGTTCTGAGGACTGTGAGATGTCCTTCCTGTTGACCGACTCTCTGGTCACTCCTAAATCCATTCAGTCTTTTGTTTTAACTTGAACCTAATAAAGTTTTTCTGAAGAGAACTTCTGTGTTCCTAAAACACAGAGACTGAGAGAACCTCTGTGGATTGTCGGGGAGACGTGGCTGCTGTACCTGAGCAGGTTTCACTTGTTTCCCGTCATCAGACAGGATGAGGTCATGATGAGCTGTTTCAGGATCAAGAGTCACGTCCACTGCAAACTTCTGGACCCTCTTCATCTTCACTTCAACCAGCGTCTTCATCATGTTACTGAGCGTCTCCTCCAGCTGAGACACAGCTCTCCTCACAGTCCCCTCATGTGATGCTGGAGGAACACTGACCTGAGACCAGTCCTTGGTGGGTGGTGGATGGTGGATGTTGAGGGACTGGACACTCTGGAGGAGGTGGAGGTGGTCTTCAGAGAGGGAGCTTCCACCTCAGTGCTCCTCTTCATCAGATCAGAGATCTCCTGTTCCATCTCTCTGATGGCGTCTTCAGCCTGTTTCTTGGTGCTTCTCTGCTTCTCTTCTATCGTAGTGATGAGCTCCTTCAGTTTCTCTCCACAGACTCCTTCAGACCAGTGAAGACCTGAACACCTTCTGCTTTCTCTCGGTCTGCATCTTCCTCACTGAGCTTCACGTTGTGTTGGACCTCCTGAATCTTCAGGCTCTTCTGGATCATCTCCTGAGTTTCAGCCTCTGTCTTCTGCAGCTCCACCTTCTTTCCTTCACATTCTTGTTTCAGAGGAACAACATTGTGCATCTTGTGGTCCAACACAGTGCAGAGCATGCAGACACACGCCTGGTCGGTCCTACAGAACAGCTCCAGAGGTTTATCGCTTCAGACACATCCTGTCTTCCAGGTTCTCCACAGGGTCCATCAGCTGATGTCTCTTTAGGCCTGAAGCTGTCAGGTGAGGCTCCAGGTGAGTCTCACAGGAGGCCAGACACACCAGGCAGGACTTCAGGGCCTTCAGTTTGGTTCCAGTGCAGACGTCACAGGGAACTTCTCCTGGTCTGGACTCTTGTTGCTTTGAGCGTTTGCTTCTGGCTTTCTGCTGAGTCGACTGTCTGAACTGAGAAACCATCTCACGGATGAAGGTGTTGACCTCAGATCTGGTCTGGTGGTGAAAACCTTGGCACATGGGACACTGGCACCTGTCACTCACATTCCAGTGTTTAGTGATGCAGATTTTGCAGTAGTTGTGTCCACATGACGTGCTGACTGGATCAGTGAACACATCCAGACAGACGGAGCACAGGAACTGATCTTCAGACAGCTGATTGCTGGCAGCAGCCATCTCACAGAGAACACAAGTCAAAGTGTCACTAAAAACGATTTAAATACATCATTATTCATAGAGATTTGGTTTAATTTGACTTTACTCCTTGTCAGACTTCACTTAAGGCAATCTGACCATGAGGAAATGAAGAGTTTAACTTCCTGTTTGATTAGAGTGGAGTTTTAACACCAGTTAGTGAAACACAGTAAACATCATCAGCTGTTGAGAAGACGAGCAAAGTGTAATATTTAATATTTATCTGGACAGAGACGTGTTCACTGTCGCTGACAACAGTAAGTCACTCCAGGATGACGTAGAGCGCCTCCTCCAGCAGCTCTGTTTGGGAGGTGGTGTTTCCTCCAGGTTGAGACTTGACTGGAGTTAGACATGACAGTTTAATCTCTGTTGGGAAACTATTGTGTGTTTTTAATCTTCCTTTCCTGCAGCCAGGAACCCTTTTCACCTAAATAAGTCAGTCCCACACGCAAAGAATAAGTTTGTGTCACTTTAGTCCAATGCAGCTCTGCAACAATCTCACTGTGTCCACAGCTCAGTGTGAAGAACCTCCTCATGTAACGTACTTCTTATCTCTACGTGTTGCTGAATCAGAGAAGTTGAATATCAAAATAAAAGTGCGATTTAGCTCTAAGAGGAAGTAGATTAAAACATATACAAAATCATTCAAACAATATAAAAGGCATACATCAAAACCAATAAAGCAGATACAAAAGAAGGCAATCAACACGAAACAATGCACCTTTTAAGGGTTATTTACAGTGACAATAGCCGTTTCTCAATTCAAAGTACACAGAGTACAGACTTGTGTTCTTTTGGAGTCTGGTCTTGGGAGTCCAGACTCCGAAGGACGGGAGGACGGGAGGACGGGAGGACGTCTTTCTGCGATTGGAACAGCAGCTAACTTGATGACGTCACCACATCAGCTGTTCTTGCTCATGAGTTTACTCCAATTTTTCACTGTCAATTATTTTTTACAGTCAAACAAAATATGACAACCCTGCTTTTTCAGGGTTTGTGTGTATATAAATAAATAAATATAAATAGATATATATATAACATATTATAAGTAGCTCGCATGCTGAAAAAGTGTGAGCACCCCTGGTTTAGACTGTGTGTGTGTGTATGTGTGTGTTTGTGTGTGTGTGTCTGTGTGTGTGTATGTGTGTGTTTGTGTGTGTGCGTCTGTGTGTGTGTATTCAGCTCTAATGCAGAATAAACACCAGTTCAATGTGTGTATGTGTGCATGCATGTGTGTGTATGTGTGTATTCAGCTCTAATGCAGAATAAACACCAGTTTAATGTGTGTGTGTGTGTGTGTGTGTCCAGGGAGATAAGGGTCCGGTGGGACCAGCGGGTCACGATGGAGAACAGGGTCCCGTGGGGCTGCTCGGGGCGTCGGGCCCCACAGGCCCTCCAGGAGACGACGGGGATAAGGTGAGCTGGCTGCGACAGAGAGAGTGTGTGTTTGTGTGTGTGTGTGTGTGTTGGAGTGTGTTTGTGCTGCGGTGAATCATCCAGCGTCCTCTCTCCACAGGGCGAGCAAGGCGAGTCCGGGCAGAAGGGCAGCAAAGGAGACAAAGGGGAAGGGGTGAGTCTGGAGCCGAGGCGGCCCGGTCGCCACGGTAACCACAGCCGACCTGACCTCGTCTGATTGTTTCTCTCTCTCTCTCCACTCTCAGGGCCCGCAAGGCCCCACCGGCACTCAAGGTGTCATCGGGCAGCCAGGACTCTCGGTGAGTCCGACCTCGTCTTCGGTTCATCGCACGCAAACACGCCGAGATGTTTATGAAGTCCATATTTCATATTTCATGCGTTCACAAAACCAACTGATGAGCCGTTTCCCACCCTCAGCGTCTGGTCGCCGTGACTCTGGTCCGATTCATTGTGAAAGGGATAATAATGACATGCGTATTTTCCTTTTTTTCTCATTTATAATGATCATAATTGTCCTTTTTCTCATTTTGGTTTCACAGTGATCATATTTACATTTCATTATTAGTGGATTCACGTCATGAAGTTACGAATACGTAATGTACTTTAACTTCATACATCTGAAAATACTTATTGTACTTAACTACATGAAGCTGAGAAAACTTATTGTACTTTAAATGCTGAGAATACTTATTGTACTTTAACTCCATGAAGCTACGAATACTCCCTGTACTCTAACTCCTCCCCTGACCTCTGACCTCTGACTTTGGGGTTAACGAGCCCTGCTGCTTGTCTGCAGGACACGACGCCTGACGAGCTGCTGAGCGCCGTGATGCGCGCGTGCTCATGGACGTTAGCCTTCCTCCCGACCGGCTGGGAGACGTTTGTGTCGGTGGAAACCGAAATACTATTTTAATATTTGATGTACTTGTGTGTACTCTAGTGTACTTGCGTGTATTTGCGTGTACTCTTGTTTACTTATGTGTACTCTTGTGTACTTGCGTGTACTCTTGTGTACTTTTGTGTACTTGTTATTGCTGGTGTGTTTTTGATATTTTGGTTGTGTATTGCTGTCTGCAGGTAACGTGCTGCAGCCCGGAGCCGGTGCTGTGATGGCCAGGGTGGCTCACTTCCTCAGGTCAGACTCCTCCTCCTCCTCCTCTTCTTCATCATCATCACTGACTCACGCGCTCGTCCTCCTCCGTCCCGGCGTGTCTCACAGCTCTGTCTTCGTTTCAGCGGGTTTCCGGACACGGTGCCGTGTTACACCGTCAACCGGCAATGTTCCTCCGGCCTGCAGGCTGTGTTCAACATCGCAGGTACAAGCTCTCACATCACAGATATATATATATATATCATTTATTTATTGTATATATATTATTTATAAATATTTATTATATATACATTATATATATATATATGTTTATACATATTTTTTATGTATTAATATATATGTAAACATATATATATTATTTATATAGAATTTATATATATATATATATGTGTGTGTGTGTGTATATATATATATGTGTATATATATTAGATATATTAATTCATTATATATATTATTTATATAGAATTTATATATATATGTGTGTGTGTGTGTATATATACAGGACTGTCTCAGAAAATTAGAATATTGTGATGAAGTTCTTTATTTTCTGTAATGCAATTAAAAAAACAAAAATGTCATGCATTCATTACAAATCAACTGAAATATTGCAAGCCTTTTATTCTTTTAATATTGCTGATTATTTTTTACAGCTTAAGAAAACTCTAAAATCCTATCTCATAAAATTTTAATATTTCCTCAGACCAAGTAAAAAAAAAGATTTATAACAGCTGAGTGTTTGTCAAGGCTCAGGAAACCCTTGCAGGTGTTTCGAGTTAATTAGACAATTCAAGTGATTTGTTTAATACCCTACTAGTATACTTTTTCATGATATTCTAATATTTAGAGATAGGATATTTGAGTTTTCTTAAGCTGTAAGCCATAATCAGCAATATTAAAAGAATAAAAGGCTTGCAATATTTCAGTTGATTTGTAATGAATCCAGAATGCATGACATTTTTGTTTTTTGAATTGCATTACAGAAAATAAAGAACTTCATCACAATATTCTAATTTTCTGAGACAGTCCTGTATATATGTGTATATATATTAGATATATTAATTCATTATATATATTATTTATTATATATATATATTATTCATATATTTGAATATATATATATATCAATATGTTTATATATATATATATTTGAATATATATACATACATACGTGTGTGTGTGTGTAGGAGCCATCAGGAGCGGATCCATTGACCTCGGCCTCGCCTGTGGGTACGTTTCATTTGTCGGTGAAATACAGAATGATTCAAATCAAAGCATGTGGTTTTTTCTTCTCTTTACCAGAATATCTCTCTCCCTCTCCCTCTCAGTGTGGAGAGCATGTCTCTGGGTGAGATGGGGAATCCAGGAGATTTGAGCTCCAGGCTGACGGAGGTCGACAGAGCCAGAGACTGCATGATCCCGATGGGGTGAGGCCTCAGACCCCCCCCCCCCCCTGAAGGCTCCAGCTGAGCACCATTAACATTCGGACTGTGATGCCAATTTAAAATTTGAAGTGAAGCAGTTAAAGTGCAGAGTTCCCGTTTTATTTAAATAGATAAAACAACAATATGTACGCTCCTCATGTTGTTTGTTTGTTTGTGCAGCATCACCTCAGAGAACATCGCAGAGAGATTCGGGGTCTCCAGAGAAAAGCAGGACGCCGTCAGCTCGCAGCAAAAGTGAGCAAGAGAACGTTATTTTTTTACAACTAACAGTAGTATCAGGAAAATGTAGCAAAAGTAAAACAATTTTTATATATATATTCTTTTTAGTAAGTATTTATAGATTATATTTGTATATATATATTTTTTGTTATTTATATATATATATATTTAATGTATATATATATATATTTGTCTGTGTATATATATATTGTATTTATTTATATAATGTATATATCTTATTTATATTATATAAAAATGAGATGCACTACCGTTCAAAAGTTTGGGATCACTTAGAAATGACTTTATTTTTCAAAGAAAAGCACTGTTTTTTCAATAAAGATAACATTAAATTAATCAGAAATACACTCTCTACATTGTTAATGTGGTAAATGACTATTCTAGGTGGAAACGTCTGGTTTCTAATGAAATATCTCCAGAGGTGTATAGAGGCCCATTTACAGCAACTATCACTCCAGTGTTCTAATGGTACATTGTGTTTGCTAATCGCCTTAGAAGACTAATGTCTGATTAGAAAACCCGTGCAATTATGTTAGCACAGCTGAAAACAGTTATGCTGGTGATATAAGCTATACAACTGGCCTTCCTTTGAGCTTGAAGTTTGTAGAACAAAATTAATATTTCAAATATTAATCATTATTTCTAACCTTGTCAATGTCTTGAATATATTTTATATTCATTTGATAAATAAAAGTGTGATTTTTCATGGAAGACACGAAATTGTCTGGGTGATCCCAAACTTTTGAACGGTAGTGTATATATATAAATTAATTAATATATAACTATATTTAAATATATTTATATGTATTTATATATGTATTTATGAATAGATTATTTTATTTATATATTTATATACATATTTATAATTTAAATTATATATATATATATATTATATATGTGTATATATTATATATAAAATATTTATATAATAAATATATATAAATGAATAATATATAAATATTATGGTGGATATTTCTAAACGCCCCCCCCCCCACAGAGCGGCCCGTGCGCAGAGCTTGGGTCTGTTCGAGCGGGAGATCGTTCCGGTCACCACGCGGGTCCAGGACGCCGAGGGCAGCGAGCGCGTGGTGACGGTCTCCAGGGACGAGGGGGTCCGGGCGGGGACGACTGTGGCGGGACTGAGCAAGCTGAGGCCGGCCTTCAAACCGGACGGCACCACCACGGCAGGTCGGTCGGCCGTCGGGTCTGAGTGAGTCCGATTCCCCCTCTCAGCTGCCGTGACTCAAACCCGCCCCACGGTTCTGTCTCAGGTAACTCCAGCCAGGTGAGCGACGGGGCAGCGGCCGTGCTGATTGGACGCCGGGCTGCGGTCGAGGCTCTGGGTCTGCCGGTCCTGGGAGTCCTGAGGGCCAGCGCGGTGGTGGGGGTCCCCCCGGACCTGATGGGGATCGGACCGGCGGTCGCCATCCCTGCAGCTCTGGAGCAAGCGGGTAAGACTGAAGTACTCGTCTTCAGTACTTTTATACTACTTTATATTTCTCAGAGGGAAATATTGTATTTTTTTACTGCACTTGATTTATTTGATACTTAAATCACTCGATTTTTGACAATTGGACAATAATAAAAAATATTGTCATTAGATTAAAAAAATGTTTTAATGTGTGTGTGTGTATATATATATATATATATAAATACATAATATATTCTAAAGCAGGTCATTCCACACCAGTACTTTTGGTACATTTTAAATGTAGGAAGTAGTTTTACTTTTATTCAAGAAATAGATCTGACTTCTTCCACCGCTATGTTATATTTAAAAGGTCTGAAATCAGAAGTTCTCCAAGTGGATGTTCTGTTGTAACGCTAGTAAATATAGTGATGAGTATTTAATGCTTGTGAAAGCTGATGGAGACGCGTTCCTCCTCCAGGACTCACGGTGGCCGATATCGACGTGTTTGAAATCAACGAGGCCTTCGCCAGCCAGGTGAGTTCACGCCTCCACGCCGACGCTGCTGCTTGAAGGAGATCCGTCACTTTTATGAATAAAGTATATTTATAATATATATCGCGACACTTGCTTCTTTTTAAGGGTCAACTTAACCCTAAACCCACTTAGTGGATCTGTAAAGCCAAGTTTAAACTCCCTGTAAGTGAAGATGGAAAAGAAACTTAGAAATGACATAATCTGTAAAAATCTGAACTTTTGTAACTTGGCATGACTGTCACAAATAGTTAATTAATTAATTGGGAAAAAGGATAATTTGCTCACTGATATATGTATACATAAATTAATATGTTTCTATATATATATATATACATTATGTAATATGAAATTATTAAATGTATATACAGTGCATCCGGAAAGTATTCACAGCGCTTCACTTTTTCCACATTTTGTTATGTTACAGCCTTATTCCAAAATGGATTAAATTCATTATTTTCCTCAACATTCTACACACAACAACCCATAATGACAAAGTGAAACCTGTTTTTTGCAAATTTTTGCAAGTCTGTTAAAAATAAAGAACGAAAACATAACATGTACATAAGTATTCACAGCCTTTGCCATGACACTCAACATGTAGCTCAGGTCCTGTTTCCACCGATCATCCTTGAGATGTTTGATTGGAGTCCACTTGTGCTAAATTCAGTTGATTGGACATGATTGAGAAAGGCACACACCTGTCTATATAAGGCATCACAGTTGACAGTGCATATCAGAGCATAAACCAAGCCATGAAGTTCAAGGAATTATCTATCGACCTCCGAGACAGAATTGTATCGAGGCACAGATCTGGCGAAGGGTACAGAAAGATTTCTGCAGCATTGAAAGTCCCAATGAGCCCAGTGGCCTCCATCATCCGGACATGGAAGAAGTTTGGAACCACCAGGACTCTTCCTAGAGCCGCCCAGCCAGACTGAGCGATCGGGGGAGAAGGGCCTTAGTCAGGGAGGTGACCAGGAACCCGATGGTCACTCTGACAGAGCTCCAGCGTTGTTCTATGAAGAGAGGAGAACCTTCCAGAAGGACAACCATCTCTGCAGCACTCCACAAATCAGGCCTGTTTGGTCGAGTGGCCAGACGGAAGCCACTCCTCAGTAAAAAGCACCTGAAGGACTCTCAGACCATGGAAACCAAATTCTCTGGTCTGATGAAACAAAGATTGAACTCTTTGGCCTGAATGCCAAGCGTCATGTCTGGAGGAAACCAGGCACTGCTCATCACCTGGCCAACACCATCCCTACAGTGAAGCACGGTGGTGGCAGCATCATGCTGTGGGGATGTTTTTCAGCGGGAGGAACTGGGAGACGAGTCAGGATTGAGGGAAAGATGAATGCAGCAACGTACAGAGACATCCTGGATGAAAACATGCTCCAAAGCGCTCTGGACCTCAGGGGCGACGGTTCATCTTCCAACAGGACAACGACCCGAAGCACACAGCCATGATAACAAAGGAGTGGCTTTGGGACGACTCTGTGAAGGTCCTGGAGTGGCCCAGCCAGAGCCCCGACTTGAACCCGATTGAACATCTCTGGAGAGATCTGAAAATGGCTGTGCACCGACGCTCCCCATCCAACCTGATGGAACTTGAGAGGTTCTGCAAAGAAGAATGGGAGAAACTGCCCAGAAACAGGTGTGCCACGCTTGTGGAATCAGACCCAAGAAGACTTGAGGCTGTAATTGCTGCCAAAGGTGCTTCAACAAAGTATTGAGCAAAGGCTGTGAATACTTATGTACATGTTATGTTTTCCTTCTTTATTTTTAATAAATTTGCAAAAAACTGTTTTCACTTTGTCATTCTGGGTTTTTGTGTGTAGAATGTTGAGGAAAATAATGAATTTAATCCATTTTGGAATAAGGCTGTAACAAAACAAAATGTGGAAAAAATGAAGCGCTGTGAATACTTTCCGGATGCACTGTATGTAACGTTTACTTCAGTGTCGTAAATACCCAGTTACGATAGATGCAGCCTCGCATACACTTGTATTGATGACCAGACGAAGTCAGAAACCAAGAAATGATGTCAACCGATAAGCTAAGAATATTCAAAGATTTTACATAAATATGACTGCATAGTTTTATTCTTATATAGTTATTTTATTATTAATACCGATTGCGTTTTCAGCCTATATACTGTAACGTCTCGGACGTTATGGCACTGATGACACGGAGACGGGACGACGTTATTAATCCTCCTTTATTGGGCATCCACCGACACAGACAGCTGCTCCTCTCAGCAGCTCGAACGTCAACAACAACGGTTCCCGTCAACCACCCTTAACTCCCCTTTTCCGACAGCTTAACCCCGCCTCCCCTCTACTCCGCCAATCACAGGCACGCCCCCTCGACCAGCAGCACGGTGCCACACTGTGATTGACATTGCGTAATCACTGCCAGAAAGCAGGTCGAAGTACATCCGCCCCGGAGCGGGCGGCTCCAGAATCCTACATAGCGGAGTTATTTCCCCACAGACCCCCGATGGCGGAGCCGCAAATCGCCATCTTAAAAGTCATTGTAGCGGCACAATTTTTTTCAAGCTGTTATTTTAAGGTACAATTGTTACATAATGTTACTTTAACTCTCGTTTCCTGAGTGTGACGCAGCAGCTCTCCTCTTCAGGGTGGCTCCGCCTCTTACCTGCAGCTCTTATGAAACACAGTAAAGCTGCAGGAAGCGGAAGTGAAACAGTAGAACCCTGAAGATGTTCATGAAGACAAACCATGTTTCATGTACAGCCGGCAGGAATAGTTATGTAATGTATTAAAGCTGATTAATGTCCTCTCTGCAGGACACAGAGACAATAGAGACGTGTCAGCTGTCAGATTGAACCGCTTAAACCAAAGTTACTGTAAAGGAATAGTGACAAACTTTATAAAGAAAACAAAGTGTGTCTTTTAAGTGGACTTGTGTGCTTCAACTGTCTCTTTGTTTTTAATAAAACGTTGATAGTTTGCACGAGCGTTGGCGTGCACGTCAGAGTGAGCTGAGCCCGCCGCCGTGTGGCTCTTCTCGGTGTCCGAATTCAAAGCGCGTTTCTCGGGTGTTCCCTCCAGACTCGACCGGTACCGGCAGCGGCGGCAGGTGAGTCCGGGACCCGGAGCTGCCATGACCCGGCCGGCAGTCTGACTGGAAGATAATGGCTGCAGAGCTGTTTCCCACCAAGAAGCTGGTCACCTCCGCCTCAGCGAGCAGCAGCACCTCCTCTTCCTCCTCCTCCTCCTCCTCCTCCATCCAGCAGCACCAGCAGCAGAACCTCACGAACAACACGAGCACCGCGGCGCAGGGCGGCAGCAGCTGGCAGGGCCTGTTCCCCACCATCCGGGAGAGGTGGGTCTGACACCGGAAGCGAGGATTACATATGCAGAGCATCACTTTGAGTTCATTTCATGAGGAGTTGTGGATATTCCATCTTTTTATTTAAATGTTTTAACTGAAGATACTTTTTTCCTCCTAGATAAAACACAATAATGCAACTTTTACTTCCAATACTTTAAGTACATTCAGGGTTCGTACGGTCATGGAAAACCTGGAAAAGTCATGGAGTTTTAAAATGGTCATTTCCAGGCCTGGAAAAGTCCTGGAAAAAAATTAAATCACAAAAGTTTTGGAAAAGTCATGGAAATTTGTTATAATCACGTGTTCATTTACGCCGCGTTTGAAATAATTAATATATTTTTTAAAGAAAGACGCTCAAAATATAAGCCGGCGATAGCTCTCAATACGCAACATTTTCAACAGTTTTCATGTTTATACTGAGATTTTAGTTCAGTCATGGACATTTGGTTTAAAGTCCTGGAAATCCATCGGTCACAATGTGTCAGAACCCTGTACATTTCTCTGATAATACTTGTAGCTTGGAATGGTGGATTTCTAGACTCGAGTAAAGGATCTGACCGTCTCCCATCACATGGAATATTCAATATAACTTCTTAGTTTTCATATTTTAAGACAACATGTTGTGTTTCCTGTAGGAATTCAGTCATGTTCAACAACGAGACGATGGCAGACGTTCACTTTGTGGTCGGGCCGCCCGGCACGGAGCGGGTCCCGGGGCACAAGGTGAGACCCTCGAGAAGAAGAAGAGAATCATGTCTATTTACGTTTGACTGGAACCGCTGAACACTGGACAACATCCCGACTTTAGACGGTTACAACCTGATGAACTCGTCACCTTTGATAATCCCGCCCTGTGTGTGAGTCCGAGGTGATCTGGTGTCGTTGCTCTGCTCCGTCAGTACGTCCTGGCCGTCGGCAGCTCCGTGTTCCACGCCATGTTTTATGGCGAGCTGGCGGAGGATCAGGAGGAGATCCGGATCCCCGACGTGGAGCCCCCTCGTTCCTGGCCATGCTGAAGTAGGTCCGCCCTCTGGGTCAGTCGGTGTGCGTCCTCCCCCCCCCTCAGGTACATCTACTGCGACGAGATCGACCTGTGCGCCGACACCGTGCTCGCCACCCTCTACGCCGCCACAAAGTACACGGTGCCCCACCTGGCCCGGGCCTGCGTCGGCTTCCTGGAGACCAGCCTGAGCGCCAGGAACGCCTGCGTGCTGCTGTCCCAGAGCTGCCTGTTGGAGGAGCCCGACCTGACGCAGCGCTGCTGGGAGGTGATCGACGCGCAGGCCGAGCTGGCGCTGCGCTCCGAGGGCTTCTGCGACATCGACGCGCAGACGCTGGAGAGCATCCTGCGGCGCGAGACGCTCAACGCCAAGGAGACGGCGGTGTTGGAGGCGGCGCTGAGCTGGGCCGAGGCCGAGTGCCAGCGGCGGGACCTGGCGCCGACCGTGGAGAACCGGCGCCTGGCGCTGGGGAAGGCCGTCTACCCGATCCGCGTGCCCGCCATGGCGCTGGAGGACTTCGCCGACGGGGCGGCGCAGTCCGGCGTGCTCACGCTCGCCGAGACCAACGCCATCTTCCTGTGGCACGCCGCCGCCAACAAGCCCGCGCTGCTGTTCGGCACCGAGCCGCGCCGGGGCCTGGCGCCGCTTCCAGTCCTGCGCCTACCGCAGCAACCAGTGGCGGTACCGCGGCCGCTGCGACAGCATCCAGTTCGCGGCGGACCGGCGCGTCTTCGTAGCCGGCTTCGGCCTCCACGGCTCCAGCTGCGGCTCGGCCGAGTACGGCGCCGAGATCGAGCTGAAGCGCCAGGGCGTGTCCGTGGCCCAGCGGGTCATCGAGTACTTCTCGGACGGCTCCAGCAGCACCTTCGCGGTGTCGTTCGACTACCCGGTGCAGATCGAGCCCGACACCTTCTACACCGCCAGCGGTGCTGGACGCAACGAGCTGAGCTACTTCGGCCAGGAGGGCGTGACGGAGGTGCAGTGCGGCAAGGTGACCTTCCAGTTCCAGTGCTCCTCGGACAGCACCAACGGCACCGGGGTGCAGGGGGGCCAGATCCCCGAGCTGGTCTTCTACGCCTGAGCGGGCTTTTATTTTGAAGGCGACGATTCTCCGAGGAGGGAGGGACTCGCGACTTTGCCCCGCTGAGCCTCTGGAGACGGTTTGATGGGAGCGTGAAGAAGTCTGGAAGCTCCCGTTCCTTCACGCCTCTGTTGTTGTTTGTTTACAGCGGTTGTCGAGGTCGGGTCAACACGGCGGTGATTGGATGAGACGCCCGGGCAGGACGCTCCGTGTCTCGGCTAAAGCCGTGTGTCAGATACCCGAGAACTCAAAGTGAAAATGTCATATTGGAACAAAGCATTCCTGACCGAAGACGCCCAGAGAAGGAAGGGAGAGTCACGTGTAACTGCACATTTATTCATGGTGTGATGGTACATTATGATCATAATCCCACAAAGACACACACACACACACACACACACACACACACCAATCTCTGCATTGCTTTGTGCTGATTGGCTGACCTCGTGTGAGGAGGCGGGGTCTGAATCTGTCACTGTCTGTCCTTTTGTCACGCTCAATGTTCCGAATGATTAATCTGTTTACTTTGTTGATATTATTATTATTAATCCCAGAGGTCAGAGCGTGTTCAAACGGTTCGTACGGGAGTTGAAGAAGACGAGTCTCTTCCTCACTTTCCTGCTTGACCCCGACGACACTTAAAAAACACTTCTCGGTGTTTTCCGATGCGCGGCGCGGGGCAGGTTGTTCTGGCTCCGTCAGTTTCACGTTAAAAACGTTTAAATGTCGCTCATCTGACTTTTTCTCTCACGACGATCCGACTTTGAGAACGTTACCGAGACGTCAACTTTTTAAAAAACTGACGCAAAACGAAGCACTGCTTCTGTTTTCACCTGTGCAGGTGTTTACTGTTGTTGTTGTTCCTCCGTGACACTCGGAGCATCACCGTAAAGACCCCGTGGGGCGACGTCTACCTGAGCAGACGACAACGCGCCGCCATGTTGAGAGCGCATGAGGCAACGGACGAGCTCTGAATTCCGGATTATAAAACGAATAAATAACCTTTTTTTAAAATATTTGTAACACGAGAACTTAATCTCACTCCCGACTTCTTCCGTTTTCTGTCTGAAGGATTTCATTCATAACTCTACACTTTATTATTTTTATTTTTTAGTGTGTATTTAAAGAATGGTCAAGGATTCCTGTGCTTTTATTGTGAAAGACGTGACCTGGTGCTTGTACCACATCCTTGTTCTTGTCTCCTCCATGTTGCAGACGTGTAAATAGTTCTGTGATCTCTTCTTCTTCTCTTTCAAAGTGGAGGGGAAGAATTAAATAAACAGTTTTTATATGATTCTATATTGAAGAAGCATATTTTTGGATGTCTCCGTTTCCTGATCCAGGATTGAGTCGGTGATTATTGAGGATGACGTTTGGAAATTAGAGGTTGAGTTTTATACAGTATTTATAATACTATTAAATAATAATAATTGTTTGATATTCATATTAATCAGAAAATCAAATGTACCGATAAAAAAAGCATACATCATGTACATTTTATTAATAAGCACGATGTATTCATCCAGATTTAAAATTCCATTAACCCACACAGGGTTGAGTCTAAATAGTTTCCCTTGAAGGAAGTGAGGGAAATGATTAGTTTACTCCAACAGGAGAGATAAAATAATAAATAAATGTCTTAGATTTAACAAAGATTTGAATTGAAATTCTACATATAATGTGTCATGATGCAGAGTTTAAGAGATTAATGTGTTTATATGTAACGGGATACATTTAATAATGACGTGTAAATCAATCACCACAGTAAACAGTAAGATGTCAAGTTCAACTGCATGATATTAAGACAAGATATGTACATTTATTCTCTTCAATGAAGAAAATCATTACGATAACCAAAGAGAGTGATTAGTTTACTCCAACAGGAGAGATGATCAGAGGAGCAGAGTTTTTACCACCATTATAACTACCAGGAAAGAAGAATGGGAGGAGTTTCTCCTTGAAGGAGCAGCCAGTAAAGGAGTAGATGAGAGCTGCAGCTTCTACGTCATAGAAGGAGACCAGACCCTCCTCATAGTCCACAAACACCCCCACCTTCTGAGGGACAGACCTCAGGGGGAGAACAACTGGAGGATCATCAAGAGCTATATACTCGTTTCCATTTCTCAACCATATAGTCCAGTAACCGTTCTGAGGACTCAGTGAGATGACTCCCTTCCTGTTGACCGACTCTCTGACCACTCCTAAAAACCAGTCAGTCTTTTGTTTAACTTGAACCTCATAATAAAGTTTTCCTGAAGAGAACTTCTGTGTTCCTAAAACACAGAGACAGAGAGAACCTCTGTGGATTGTCGGGGAGACGTGGCTGCTGTACCTGAGCAAGTTTCACTTGTTTCCCGTCATCAGACAGGATGAGGTCATGATGAGCTGTTTCAGGATCAAGAGTCACGTCCACTGCAAACTTCTGGACCCTCTTCAGCTCAGTTTCAGGAACCAGCTTCTTCATCTTCACTTCAACCAGCGTCTTCATCATGTTCCTGAGCGTCTCCTCCAGCTGAGACACAGCTCTCCTCACAGTCCCCTCATGTGATGCTCGAGGGACACTGACCTGAGACCAGTCCTTGGTGGGTGGTGGATGGTGGATGTTGAGGGACTGGACACTCTGGAGGAGGTGGAGGTGGTCTTCAGAGAGGGAGAGCTTCTCCACCTCAGTGCTCCTCTTCATCAGATCAGAGATCTCCTGTTTCATCTCTCTGATGGCGTCTTCAGCCTGTTTCTTGGTGCTTCTCTGCTTCTCTTCTATTGTATTGATGAGCTCGTTCAGTTTCCTCTCCACAGACTCCTTCAGACCAGTGAAGACCTGAACACCTTCTGCTTTCTCTCGGTCTGCATCTTCCTCACTGAGCTTCACGTTGTGTTGGACCTCCTGAATCTTCAGGCGTCTCTTCTGGATCATCTCCTGAGTTTCAGCCTCTGTCTTCTGCAGCTCCACCTTCTTTCCTTCACATTCTTGTTTCAGAGGAACAACATTGTGCATCTTGTGGTCCAACACAGTGCAGAGCATGCAGACACGTCTGGTCGGTCCTACAGAACAGCTCCAGAGGTTTATCGTGCTTCAGACACATCCTGTCTTCCAGGTTCTCCACAGGGTCCATCAGCTGATGTCTCTTCAGGCCTGACATTGTCAGGTGAGGCTCCAGGTGAGTCTCACAGTAGGAGGCCAGACACACCAGGCAGGACTTCAGGGCCTTCAGTTTGGTTCCAGTGCAGACGTCACAGGGAACTTCTCCTGGTCTGGACTCTTGTTGCTCTGAGCTGCTGCTGCTGCTGGCTTCCTGCTGAGTCGACTGTCTGAACTGAGAAACCATCTCACAGATGAAGGTGTTGACCCTCAGATCTGGTCTGGTGGTGAAAACCTCTTGGCACATGGGACACTGGCACCGGTCACTCACATTCCAGTGTTCAGTGATGCACTTTTTGCAGAAGTTGTGTCCACATGGTGTTGTGACTGGATCAGTGAACACATCCAGACAGACGGAGCACAGGAACTGATCTTCAGACAGCTGATTGCTGGCAGCAGCCATCTCTACACACAGAGAACACAAGTCAAAGTGTCACTAAAAACGATTTAAATACATCATTATTCATAGAGATTTGGTTTAATTTGACTTTACTCCTTGTCAGACTTCACTTAAGGCAATCTGACCATGAGGAAATGAAGAGTTTAACTTCCTGTTTGATTAGAGTTGAGTTTTAACACCAGTTAGTGAAACACAGTAAACATCATCAGCTGTCACTCACCAGTTTGTGGGTCAGCTGTTGAGAAGACGAGCAAAGTGTAATATTTAATATTTATCTGGACAGAAACACAGAGACGTGTCTCACTGTCGCTCCGACAAACAGTAAGTTTCACTTCAGGAGTGTGACGTAGAAGCCCCGCCTCCTCCAGCAGCTCTGTTTGGGAGGTGGTGTTTCCTCCTCCAGGTTGAGACTTGACTGGAGTTACAGACATGTGGCAGTTTAATCTCTGTTGGGAAACTATTGTGTGTTTTTAATCTTCCTTTTCCTGCAGCCACCGGAACCCTTTTCACCTAAATAAGTCAGTCCCACACGCAAACAATAAATAAGTTTGTGTCACTTTCCGGTCCAATGCAGCTCTGCAACAATCTCACTGAGTCCACAGCTCAGCTCTCTGTGAAGCTCTAACCTCCTCATGTAACGTTACTTCTTATCTCTACGTGTTGCTGAATCAGAGGAAGTTGAATATGTGCAGTCTGTTAAAGCCTTTCACAAACGCTCCTCACTCTGAGGTGTGCTCTGCTGACACCTAGTGGTCACAGGAGGGAAACACACCTTTGGGGATTTAATGGACAAGACTCCAGCTATAAAATAAACACTTCAACAAACAGTTTCTTCCTCTGCACATGATTTTACTGCAGTGATACTTTACAGTCATTGCATTCATTACAAAATATGTTTTCATTCACTTTGAAGGACCTGATTTAGTCACAGACATGAATATCAACGTGTTCTGTGTTTTAGGAATGAGGCTGAGGACTGAGTCGCTTGTATAAAACAATCTGTCATGGACTTGTTCGGAAACCTTTTAAAACCAACGTAATCTGGTAATTATAGTCCTCAAACACGGACTGAACCGCCATCCACAGTGCTTCATGAAAACATTCACAAGAAAATAATGAAAGAAAAAGAGAAAGCCAACAAAATGCAAACCCAAATAAATCAGTGCAATTATATCCAAAGCCCAGTAATATACATTCGACAGGCAACATTATTCATCACTGCACAGTTGAGTAAACACCGGTAAGCAAATATATATATGTATATACACATACATATTTATACATATATATATTTATACATATATATATATACACATACATATATATTAGGGCTGTGAAACGATTAACATTTTTAATCGGATTAATCATAGGTTTTTGTGGATTAATCATGATTAATCACATATTACCGATATTCTCGGTATATTTTGTGAGAACATAGAGATTTATGACAAAAGACGGATATATACATTTATACATTCTTCTATACAATGGTGCTGCAACTCAGCAGTTATTTCGCAGTTTTCTTCCATATGGAACATTAATACATCTTCATCCTAAACAGAATGTTTAACCCTCCTGTTACCTTCGGGTCAATTTGACCCCATTCAATATTTAATGTCGGTGTTCTTTGGGGTCAATTTGACCCCAGGCTGTTTTTCACTGTATCAAACATATCAGAAATATCAACTTTTTTATTTATTTAAAGGGCTATTTAGGTAGTCAACAAACAAACATAAAGTACCTCACACTTAAACTTGGGAAGCAATATTAATTCTAATAATTTTCTGAGGTTTTAATTGCTGGGTCAAATTGACCCCGAGGTAAAATATGTTAGTAAATGTAAAAGGTAACAGGAGGGCTAAACAGAACATGTTTCTCTTGTTTGTCAACCATGAACTCCCACCATGATACAATCTAAAGGCCTCTAGTCTTCCTCTAGCAGCTGCTGAGGCAAACTGACTGTGGGTTTTCTTCATGAACTGGGCCGTGATGAAAGGGACAGGGACACCGCTGCAAAGCTGAAACCTCACCGCCCGGACACGGACAGGTGGACAGATTGACAAGTGACTTTTTTTGCGGTCTCGATGCGCGCGCACGGAGCTCTGTGGCGCGAGACGGAGATCGATAAGTGTTAACGCAACGCGAAGAAAATGACATGCTGCTGTGGAGATCGATCAACAACAGACGTTTAGTTTAATAAAAGAACAAAGGCGTGCTATAGAGAACATGCCAGGGGCGGGCCAATCTCTTTAATGTCATGCGATCTACCAACACTAGATCGACTGGCAGGTCGCGATCGACGTGTTGAGACCCTGATCTACAGGAAGTAAAAGTCGTCACAAGGTTTCGAGGTGAACCTGCGGAAGGATCATTACCGATGAACAGACCGTCTGCATGAGAGCGGACAGAGTTCAGATTGAAGTGGTGGATTGGAAGCTCATTTTGCAAGTGACTTTTTTTTCGTCCCGACGACCAACAACAGACGGATTGGAAGCTCATTCTGCGCATGCGTTAAATGCGTAAAAAAAACAAAACTAGTTAAACCTGTAATTGAATTAACTGAGTTAACGCGTTATTTTTCACAGCACTAATATATATATACATACATATACACATACATACATATGTATATATATAGATATATATGTATATCTATATATATACTTTGTGTGCCTATGAGATCAATTTAATATGTTTATGTTTACGCTGACGCCTCTTCACTGATCATGAAAAAAAGATCAGGCAGTTTGAGTGACGGGACGGATGATCAGAGGGGAGGAGTTGTGACCGCCATCATTCCGACAGGGGCTGAAGAATGGGAGGAGTTTCTCCTTGAAGGAGCAGCCGGCAAAGGAGTGGATGAGAGCTGCAGCTTCTACGTCATAGAAGGAGACACGACCCTCTTCATAGTCCACAAACACCCCCACCTTCTGAGGGACAGACTTCAGAAAGAGACGGACTGACGGTGAGTCAAGAGCTTTGTACTCGTTTCCATTTCTCAGCCATATGCTCCAGTAGCCATATTCGGGTGTCATTTTGATTGGTCCCTTCCTGTTGACCGACTCTCTGGCCACTCCTAAATTCCATTTAGGCTTCCCTCTAACCTCAACCTTAAAGTAAAATCTGCCCGAGGAGACGCCGCGAAGACAAATTATAATGAGAAAATCTCTCTGGGTTGTCTGGGAGATTCTCGTCACATCACCATGTCACTTGCTTCCCATCATCAGACAGGATGAGTTCAGGTCAAAATAAAAAGTGCGATTTAAGCTCTGAGAGGAGAGTAAGTTAAAACATGCTATACAAAATCATTCAAACAATAACAAAGGCATACATAAACCAAGGCAAAAGCAGATACAAAAGAAAGGCAATCAACACGAAACAATTACCTTTTAACGGTTATTTACAGTGACAATAGCCGTTTCTCAATTCAAAGTACACAGAGTACAGACTTGTGTTCTTTTGGAGTCTGGTCTTGAGAGTCAGACTCCGAGGAACCAGCAGGGCTGGTCTTTCTGCGATTGGAGACAGCTAGCCTGTGATAGCGTCACCACATCGGCTGTTCTTGCTCATGAGTTCTCAATTTTTCACTGTCAATTATTTTTACAGATCAAGTAAATATAAAACAACCTGCTTTTCAGGGTTTGTGTGTATATAAATAAATAGATATATACTAACATATTATAGAAATGTATTCATAATGCTGAAAAAGTGCCAAGCACCCTAGTTTTAGACTGTGTGTGTGTGTATGTGTGTTTTGTTGTCATCATGGTCCGGGTTATGCATAACGAAAGGACTAAACATGACAATTGTTGCACAAAACAATCTTTATCAAAATTAGAACAGGACGACAAAACACACGGACCCAGGTATGAGCCACGCAGGAATGGAACAGGTTTACATACACAGGCAGGGTGGAGGATTGGACAGCGAGACGGGACACAGAGTGGACCTAATAGGGGCAGACCAACAATCACAAGAAAAAAGGAAACAATCAGGGCCAGAACAGACAATCACACAGGGGACAGACATTTGGACTTCCAAACAAGACCTGACTACTGAAACTCCGGATCATGGCATTTGTGTGCGTGTGTGGGTATGTGTGTGTGTGTGTGTGTTTAGATGTGTGTAGGTCTGTGTGTGTGATACGATGTGTGTTGTGTGCATGCATGTGTGCGTCTGTGTCATGTATTCTAGCTCTAATGCAGAATAAACACCAGTTTAATGTGTGTGTGTGTTAATGTGTGTCCCAGGAGATAAGGTCCCAGTGGGACCAGCGGGTCTGCGATGGAGAACAGTCCCGTGGGGCTACTTGCCAAGGCGTCCCGGGCCCCACAGAGCCCTCCAGGGGCAGCTGACCCAGGGATAAGGTGAGCCTGTCTCTGAAGACAGAGAAGCTATGTGTTTGTGTGTGTGTGTGTGTGTTGTGGTGTGTTGAGTGTGTGTGTGTGTTGGAGTGTGTTTGTGTACTGCGGTGAATCATCAGCGTCTCTCTCTCCACAAGGGCTTGAGCAAGGCGAGTCGGGCGAAGGCACGACAAAGGAGACAAAGGAAGGGTGAGAGTCTGCAGGAGCCCAGGCGGCCCGGTGCATACAGTAACCACAGCCGACCTGACCTCGAAATCTGGATTTGTTTCTCTCTCTCTCTCCACTCTCAGGGCCCGCAAGGCCCACCGGCACTCAAGGTGTCAGCCGGGCAGCCAGGACTCTCAGGTGGGAGTCGACCTCGTCTTCAGTTCCTTCCCGCACGCAAACCACGCCCGCAAAGATGTTTATGAAGTCCATATTTCATATTTCTGTCGTTCACAAAACCAACTGATGGGCATTCCCACCCTCGGCGTCTGGTCGCCGTGACTCTGGTCGATTCATTGTGAAAGGGATAATAATGACATCGTATTTTCCTTTTTTCTCATTTATAATGATCTGGTAATTGTCCTTTTTCTCATTTTGGTTTCACAGTGATCATATTTACATTGTTTCGGCATTATTGAGTGGATTCCGTCAGCGGAAATTCTGAATCGTAATGTACTTTAACTTCATACATCTGAAAATACTTATTGTAACCTTAACTACGCCATGAAGCTGAAGAAAACTTATTGTACTAAATGCTGAGAATACTTATTGTACTAACTCCATGAAGCTACGAATACTCCCTGTACTACTCCTCCCTGACCTCTGACCTCTGACCTTGGGGTTAAGAGCCTGCTGCTTGTCTGCAGGACACGCCCTGACGAGCTGCTTCCACGGCGCCCGTGATGCGGTGCTTCGCCCGGACGGCCTTCCTCCCGACCGGCTGGGAGACGTTTGTGTCAGTGAAACCGAAATACTATTTTAATATTTGATGTACTTGTGTGTACTCTAGTGTACCCCGTGTATTTGCATACTCTCTTGTTTATAAGTGTACTCTTATTAATATGCATTAATGCTCATGTTGCGTGTATTTGCATGTACTCTTGTTTGCTATGTACTCTTGTGTACTCATGTACTCTTGTGTACTTGTGTACTCTTGTTTACTTGCATGTACTCTTGTTTATACGTGTACTCTTGTGTGCTGCGTGTACTCTTGTGTACTTATTGCTGGTGTGTTTTTATATTTGTTGTGTATTGCTGTCTGCAGGTAGCGTGCTGCAACCCGGGCAGATGCTGTGATGGCCAGGGTGGCTCACTTCCTCAGGTCAGACTCCTCCTCCTCCTCCTCCTCTTCTTCATCATCATCACTGACTCACGCGCTCGTCCTCCTCCGTCCCGCCGCGGCGTGTCTCACAGCTCTGTCTTCGTTTCAGCGGTTTCGGACCACGGTGCCGTGTTACACCGTCAACCGGCAATGTTCCTCCGGCCTGCAGGCTGTGTTCAACATCGCAAGTACAAGCTCTCACATCACAGATATATATATATATCATTTATTTATTGTATATATATTATTTATAAATATTTATTATATATATATATATGTTTATACATATTTTTTATGTATTAATATATATGTAAACATATATATATTATTTATATAGAATTTATATATATATATGTGTGTGTGTGTGTATATATATATATGTGTATATATATTAATTCATTATATATATTATTTATATAAATTTATATATATATGTGTGTGTGTGTGTATATATATACTGGGACTGTCTCAGAAAATTAGAATATTGTGATGAGTTCTTTATTTTCTGTAATGCAATTAAAAACAAAAATGTCATGCATTCGGGATTACAAATCAACTGAAATATTACAAGCCTTTTATTCTTTTAATATTGCTGATTATTTTACAGCTTAGAAAACTCTAAATCCTATCTCATAAAATTTTAATATTTCCTCAGACCAAGTAAAAAAAGATTTATAACAGCAAATCAAGGCTCAAAACATTTGATACCAGGTGTTTCGAGTTAATTAGACAATTCAAGTGATTTGTTTAATACCCTACTAGTATACTTTTTCATGATATTCTAATATTTAGAGATAGGATATTTGAGTTTTCTTAAGCTGTAAGCCATAATCAGCAATATTACAAGAATAAAAGGCTTGCAATATTTCAGTTGATTTGTAATGAATCCAGAATGCATGACATTTTTGTTTTTTTAATTGCATTACAGAAAATAAAGAACTTTATCACAATATTCTACTTTTCTGAGACAGTCCTGTATATATATATTATTCATATATTTGAATATATATATATATCAATATGTTTATATATATATATATATTTGAATATATATACATACATACGTGTGTGTGTGTAGGAGCCATCAGGAGCGGATCCATTGACCTCGGCCTCGCCTGTGGGTGCGTTTCATTTGTCGGTGAAATACAGAACGATTCAAATCAAAGCATGTGGTTTTTTCTTCTCTTTACCAGAATATCTCTCCCTCTCCCTCTCAGTGTGGAAGCATGTCTCTGGGTGAGATAGAATCCAGGAGATTTGAGCTCAGGCTGACGGAGTCGACAGAGCCAGAGACTGCATGATCCCGATGGGGTGAGGCCTCAGACCCCCTGAAGGCTCCAGCTGAGCACCATTAACGTCGGACTGTGGCCAATTTAAAATTTGAAGAAGTTAAAGTGCAGAGTTCCCGTTTATTTAAATAGATAAAACAACAATATATCGCTCCTCATGTTGTTTGTTTGTTTGTGCAACATCACCTCAGAGAACATCCTTGAGAGATTCGGGGTCTCAGAGAAAAGCAGGACGCCGTCAGCTACAGCAAAAGTGAGCAAGAGAACGTTATTTTTTTACAACTAACAGTAGTATCAGGAAAATGTAGCAAAAGTAAAACAATTTTTATATATATATTCTTTTTAGTAAGTATTTATAGATTATATTTGTATATATATATTTTTTGTTATTTATATATATATATTTAATGTGTATATATATATATATATTTGTCTGTGTATATATATATTGTATTTATTTATATAATGTATATATCTTATTTATATTATATAAAAATGATATGCACTACCGTTCAAAAGTTTGGGATCACTTAGAAATGACTTTATTTTTCAAAGAAAAGCACTGTTTTTTCAATAAAGATAACATTAAATTAATCAGAAATACCCTCTCTACATTGTTAATGTGGTAAATGACTATTCTAGGTGGAAACGTCTGGTTTCTAATGAAATATCTCCAGAGGTGTATAGAGGCCCATTTCCATCAACTATCACTGCAGTGTTCTAATGGTACATTGTGTTTGCTAATCGCCTTGAAGACTAATGTCTGATTAGAAAACCCGTGCAATTATGTTAGCACAGCTGAAAACAGTTATGATGGTGATATAAGCTATACAACTGGCCTTCCTTTGAGCTTGAAGTTTGTAGAACAAAATTAATATTTCAAATATTAATCATTATTTCTAACCTTGTCAATGTCTTGAATATATTTTATATTCATTTGATAAATAAAAGTGTGATTTTTCATGGAAGACACGAAATTGTCTGGGTGATCCCAAACTTTTGAACGGTAGTGTATATATATAAATTAATTAATATATAACTATATTTAAATATATTTATATGTATTTATATATGTATTTATGAATAGATTATTTTATTTATATATTTATATATATTTATAATTTAAATTATATATTTATATATATATATGTATATATATTATATATAAAATATTTATAAAATAAATATATATATAAATGATAATATATAAATATTATGGTGGATATTTCTAAACGCCCCCCACACACACAGGCGGCCCGTGCTGAAGCAGGTCTGTTGAGAGGGAGATCGTTCCGGTCACCGCGGGTCCAGGGCCGAGGCAGCCAGCCCATGGTCACGGTCTCCAGGGGCCGAGGGTCAGGCGGGGGACGACTGTGGCGGGACTGAGCAAGCTGAGGCCGGCCTTCAAACAGACGGCACCACCACGGCAGGTCGGTCGGCCGTCGGGTCTGGTGAGTCCGATTCCCCCTCTCAGCTGCCGTGGCTCAAACCCGCCCCACGGTTCTGTCTCAGGTAACTCCAGCCAGGTGGCGGCGGGCAGCGGCGTGCTGATTGGACGCGGGCTGCGGTCGAGGCTCTGGGTCTGCCGGTCCTGGGAGTCCTGAGGCCAGCGCGGTGGTGGGGTCCCCGGACCTGATGGGGATCGGACCCGGCGTGATCGCCATCCCTGCAGTTTTACTCTGGACAAGCGGGTGGACTGAAGTACTAGTCTTCAGTGCCTTATGCTACTTTATATTTCTCAGAGGGAAATATTGTATTTTTTTACTGCACTTGATTTATTTGATACTTAAATCACTCGATTTTTGACAATTGGACAATAATAAAAAATATTGTCATCAGATTAAAAAAATGTTTTAATTTGACCAATGTGTGTGTATATATATATATATAAATACATAATATATTCTAAAGCAGGTCATTCCACCAGTACTTTTGGTACATTTAAATGTTGGAAATAGTTTTACTTTTTATTCAACAAATAGATCTGACTTCTTCCACCGCTATGTTATATTTAAAGTGTCTGAAATCAGAAGTTCTCCAAGTGGATGTTCTGTTGTAACGCTAGTAAATATAGTGATGGTATTTAATGCTTGTGGCTGATGGAGCAGCGTTCCTCCTCCAGGACTCACGGTGGCCGATGTCGGCGTGTTTGAAATCAGAGGCCTTCGCCAGCCAGGTGAGTTCACGCCTCCACGCCGACGCTGCTGCTTGAAGGAGATCCGTCACTTTTATGAATAAAGTATATTTATAATATATATCGCGACACTTGCTTCTTTTTAAGGGTCAACAACCTAAACCCACTTAGTGGATCTGTAAAGCCAAGTTTAAACTCCCTGTAAGTGAAGATGGAAAAGAAACTTAGAAATGACATAATCTGTAAAAATCTGAACTTTTGTAACCAGCATGACTGTCACAAATAGTTAATTAATTAATTGGGAAAAAGGATAATTTGCTCACTGATATATGTATACATAAATTAATATGTTTCTATATATATATATATACATTATGTAATATGAAATTATTAAATGTATATACAGTGCATCCGGAAAGTATTCTGGCCTTCACTTTTCCACATTTTGTTATGTTACAGCCTTATTCCAAAATGGATTAAATTCATTATTTTCCTCAACATTCTACACACAACAACCCATAATGACAAAGTGAAACCTGTTTTTTGCACATTTTTGCAAGTCTGTTAAAAATAAAGAACGAAAACATAACATGTACATAAGTATTCACAGCCTTTGCCATGACACTCAACATGTAGCTCAGGTCCTGTTTCCACCGATCATCCTTGAGATGTTTGATTGGAGTCCACTTGTGCTAAATTCAGTTGATTGGACATGATTGAGAAAGGCACACACCTGTCTATATAAGGCATCACAGTTGACAGTGCATATCAGAGCATAAACCAAGCCATGAAGTTCAAGGAATTATCTATCGACCTCCGAGACAGAATTATCGAGGCTGAATCTGGCGAAGGGTACAGAAAGATTTCTGCAGCATTGAAAGTCCCAATGAGCTCAGTGGCCTCCATCATCCGGAAATGGAAGAAGTTTGGAACCACCAGGACTCTTCCTAGAGCCGCCCAGCCAGACTGAGCGATCGGGGGAGAAGGGCCTTAGTCAGGGAGGTGACCAGGAACCCGATGGTCACTCTGACAGAGCTCCAGCGTTGTTCTATGAAGAGAGGAGAACCTTCCAGAAGGACAGCCATCTCTGCAGCACTCCTAAATCAGGCCTGTTTGGTCGAGTGGCCAGGCGGAAGCCCTCCTCAGTAAAAAGCACCTGAGGACTCTCAGACCATGGAAGCAAATTCTCTGGTCTGATGAAACAAAGATTGAACTCTTTGGCCTGAATGCTAGCGTCATGTGTCTGGAGGAACCAGGCACTGCTCATCACCTGGCCAACACCATCCCTACAGTGAAGCACGGTGGTGGCAGCATCATGCTGTGGGGATGTTTTTCAGGCCGGGAGGAACTGGGAGGCGAGTCAGGATTGAGGAAAGATAAATGCAGCAATGTACAGAGACATCCTGGATGAAAACATGCTCCAAAGCGCTCTGGACCTCAGACTGGGCGACGGTTCATCTTCCAACAGGACAACCGGCACACAGCCAGATAACAAAGGAGTGGCTTTGGGGCGACTCTGTGAAAGGTCCTGGAGTGGTAGCCAGAGCCCCGACTTGAACCCGATTGAACATCTCTGGAGAGATCTGAAAATGGCTGTGCGAGCTCCCCATCCAACTGATGGAACTTGAGAGGTTCTGCAAGAAGAATGGGAGAAACTTGCCCAGAAACAGGTGTGCCACGCTTGTGGGAATCAGACCCAAGAAGACTTGAGGCTGTAATTGCCTGCCAAGGTGCTTCAACAAAGTATTGAGCAAAAGGCTGTGAATACTTATGTACATGTTATGTTTTCCTTCTTTATTTTTACAATAGAATGCAAAAACGTTTACTGATTTTCACTTTGTCGTTCTGGGTTTTGTGTGTGAATGGAAAATAATAATTTAATCCATTTGGGGCTCAAACTATCAACAAGCGTAAATATGGAAAAAATGAACTGTACTCTTCTACTCATGCCACCTATACAACGTTGCTTCAGTGTCATAAATGCCCAGTTCCACGATAGATGCAGCCTGCGCCACTTGCTATTGATGACCAGACTGGTCAGAAACCAGAAATGATGTCAACCCGATGCGGCTAGAATATTCAAAGATTTTACATAAATATGACTGCATAGTTTTATTCTTATATAGTTATTTTATTGTTAATACCCGATTGCGCATTTTCAGCACCTATATCTCGTAACGTCTCGGGCGTTATGGCACTGATGACTTGCGCGAGGCGGGCCGGCAGTTGTTAATCCTCGCTTTATTGGGCATCCACCGACACAGACAGCTGCTCCCCTCTCCAGCAGCTCGGCGTCAACAACTAGCGGTTCCCGGCGTCAACCACCCTTAACTCCTTTCCGACAGCAACCCGCCTCCTCTACTCCGCCCAATCACAGGCCGCCCCCTCTCGACCAACGGCACGGTGCCACACTGTGATTGACATTGCGTAATCCACTGCCGAAAGCAGGTGAAGTACATCGCCCCGGAGCGGCGGCCTCAAAATCGCTCGCGGAGTTATTTCCCCACAGACCCCCGATGGGCGGGCCGCAAATCGCCATCTTAAAGTCATTGTGGCGGCACAATTTTTTCAAGCTGTTATTTTACAGGTACAATTGTTACATAATGTTACTTTAAGTCTCGTTTCCTGAGTGTGTGCCAGCAAGCTCTCCTCTTCAGGGTGGCTCCGCCTCTTACCTGCAGCTCTTATGAAACACCAATGTAAGAGGCTGCAGGAAGGCGGAGAATGGGAAACAGTCAGGAACCCTGAGAGATGTTCATGAAGACAAACCATGTTTCATGTACAGCGGCAGGAATAGTTATGTAATGTATTAAAAGCTGATTAATGTCCTCTCTGCAGGACACAGAGACTAATAGAGGCGTGTCAGCTGTCAGGGATTGAACCGCTTAAACCAAAGTTACTGTAAAGGAACAGTTACAAACTTTATAAAAGAAAACAAAGTGTGTCTTTTAAGTATGGACTTGTGTGCTTCAACTGTCTCTTTGTTTTTAATAAAACGTTGATAGTTTACGCGCAGCGTTAGGGCGTGCCGTCAAGTGAAGGCTGAGCCAGCGTCGTCGCCGCCGTGTGGCTCTTCTCCTGAAGTGTCGATTCAAAGCTCGTTTTACCGGGTGTTCCTCCAGACTCGACCGGTGCGGTATACCCGGCAGCGGCCCGGCAGGTAGAGTCTGGGACCCGGGCTGCCATGACCCGGCCGGCAGTCTGACTGGAAGATAACAAGCCAGGCTGCAGAGCTGTTTCCCACAGAAGCTGGTCACCTCCACCTCAGCGAGCAACAGCACCTCCTCTCCTCCTCCTCCTCCATCCAGCAGCGCAGCAGCAGAACCTCACACAGAACAACACGAGCACGCGCGGCGCAAGAGGCGGCAGCAACTGGCAGGGGCCTGTTCCCCACCATCCGGGAGAGGTGGGTCTGACACGAGCGAGGATTACTATGCAGGGCATCACTTTGAGTTCATTTCATAGAGAGTTGTGGATATTCCATCTTTTTATTTAAATTTTCTAACTAGAAGATACTTTTTTCCTCCTAGATAAAACACAATATTGCAACTTTTACTTCCAATACTTTAAGTACATTCTAGGGTTAAATACAGTCATTGACCTGAAAAGTCATGGGTTTTTAAATGGTCATTTCCAGGCCTGGAAATGTCCTGGAAAAAAATTAAATCACAAAAGTTTTGGAAAAGTCATGAAATTTGTTATAATCACTGATGTTCATTCACGCGATTTGAAATAATTAATATATTTTTCCAAAAGAAGAGCGCTCAAAAATGAATTAATATACACTTTTATTAATTCCCATGGGGAAATTAGTTCTCTGCATTTAACCATCCTTAGTTAATAAGCAATGATAAGCTCCTGTCAATATAACATATTATTTCAACAGTTTTCATGTTATACTGAGATTTTAGTTCAGTCATGGACATTTGGTTTAAAGTCTGGAAATCCATCGGTCCCCTGTGATGTCAGAACCCTGTAACACATTTCTCTGATAATACTTGTAGCTTGGAATGGTGGATTTCTGAGCTACTCTGAGTCAAAGAGATCTGACCGTCTCCCATCACATGGAATATTCAATATAACTTCTTAGTTTCTACCATATTTTAAGACAACATGTTGTGTTTCCTGTAGGAATTCAGTCATGTTCAACAACAGGCGATGGCAGACGTTCACTTTGTGGTCGGGCCAGCCCGGCGGCCTGGAGGCGGAATCCAAGGAGCACAAGAGGTGAGACCCTCGAGAAAAGAAGAAGAGAGATCATGATGCATGTTTACGTTTGACTGGAACCGCTGAACACTGGACAACATCCAACTTTAGGCAGTTGCAACCTGATGAACTCGTCACCGATAGTCCCGCTTCTGTGTGTGAGTCGAGGTGATCTGGTGTCGTTGCTCTGCTCCGTCAATGCGTCCTGGCGTCGGCAGCTCAGTGTTCCCGCCATGTTTTATAAGCGAGCTGGCGGAGGATCAGGAGGAGATCCGGATCCCGGCGTGGAGCCCCCCTGTTCACTGGCCATGCTGAAGTAGGTCCGCCCTCTGCGTTCGGTCGGTGCTCGCGTCCTCCTCCGTTGTGTCAATGCCCCCTCAGAGTACATCTGCGACGAGACCGACCTGTGACCACCGTGCTGCGCCACCCTCGCCGCCACCGGTACACGGTGCCCCACCTGGCCCACGCCGTATTCCTGGAGACCAACCTATGGCCTTCCAGGAACGCGCATGCTGTCCCAAGCTGCCTGTTGGAGGCCCGGCCTGGCGGCGCTGCTGGGAAAGTGATGACGCGCGCGGGCTGGCGCTGCGCTCCGGGCTCTGCGACGCCGACGCGCAGGCGCTGGAAGCATCCTGCGGCCCCGAGGCGCTCCAACACCAAGGAGGCCAGTGGCCCCGGTGGTGGGCCCGGCGCTAAGCTGGGCGAGGCCGAGTGCTGTGGCGGGACCTGGCGCCTGACGTGGAGAACCCGGCGCGCAACGCTGGGGAGGCCGTCTACTGATCAGCGTACCCCATATGGCGCTGGGACTGAGGGCGGCGAGTCCGGCGCGTTTCACGCCGCCGGAAACGTGTGGCACGCCGAAGCTGACAGTGGCACCGAGCCGCCGGGCCTGGTGCCGTCAGTGCGCCTATGAGAAACCAGTGGCGGTATGCGACATCCAGTTCGCGCGGATGTTCAACCCCTCCACGGATTGCGCTCGGCTACATGGCGCCGAGATCGAGCTGAGCGCCAGGCGTCTCCGGGCAGAATTTGGGGCCCTGTGGAAAAAAGTATTAAACCGGTTTTATGATTATCATCCTCGGTGACTTTGGCAGAGGGAAACTTGGTCAATGGGATGAAGTGAGCCATCTTTGAAAATCGATCAACCACTGTTAGAACCTAGTCTTGCCTCTGGATGGGAAATCCTGTCACAAAATCCTGAATGTGTGACCAAGGACGATGGGAACGAGCGGCTGGAGGCCCATCTTAACTTGAGATGAGGTCTTTGCACACGGACAACTCTAATGCAATAAAACTTCATGGATGGCCACCAGAACGTTGTTGAATCCTGAACATTGTTCTTGCTACTCGGATGGCAGTAAAGTGGTGAGCCCAGTGGATGACCAGGGAAGAGCCTCAGGGCAAACAGCAGATTGTTGGGACACTGGGCGCTGGATTCATGACATTTGCCTCTTTAACGTCTGACTCACTTGCCAGGAAAGGGCGATCACCGGTTAAGTGGAAGGATGGTCTTGGGCTCTGTAGTGGTTGGGATCGTAAGGGACAAAGCATCGGGTTTTGATTCTGAGGGGACAAAGAGTGTGAGTTGAATCTAAAAGAAAAGTGTCCACCTGGCCTGGGGAGTTGAGACGCTTACCTTTATATATTCTAGATTCTTGTGATCTGTCAGACTAAAACGTTGCTCTGCACCCTCTAGCCAGTGTCTCCATTCCTCGAGGGCAGCTTTTACAGCCAACAATTCTTGTTTCACGCATAATTCCGCTCTGCCGTTGTCAATTCGCGACAGGTAAGCCATGGATGCATTTTGTCTTCTGCAGAACGTTGAGACAGTTCTCCAATTCCCTCATTGAAGCATCCCATACCATAAAGGCTGGGGATCTGGAATGGTGAGTATGGGAGCTATTGAATCTATCTCTGAAGTTTGAAAGCAAGATCCGCGGGGTCCTTGAAGGAACCTTAGGAGAAGTCAGAACATGCAGAGGCAGCAACAGAACTGAAATTCTAATAAACTTCCTATAGTTAGCAAATCCAGGAACTGCTGAACCTTTTTCCTGGAGTTGTGGGCCACTGGGATTGACTACTTTAGGATCCATTTGGATATGATTAGGTGAGACTATGTATCCTAAGAAAGACACCTCTTCTGTGTGGAACTGCCTTCTCTGCCTTGACATATAGCTGATTATCCAGTAGTTTCTGCAAAACTTGGCGGACATAGTTAACATGAGATTTAGCGTCTGGGGAGAAAATCAGTATGTCATCCAGATACAAAACACTGAAATATTCAAGAATTCCTAAAACCTCATTCACAAAAGCTTAAAAAACAGGTGCATTGCACAGTCCAAAAGGCATTACCAAGTACTCATAGTGACCATTCTGAGTGTTGAACCCAGTCCCACTCATCCCTTGTTTTCTAACCAAGTGATATGCATTTCTTAAATCCAACTTGGTGAATATTTTTCCCTGAAGCAGTTCAAAAGCAGATGACATAGTGGCAGAGGATGCGGTTCTTCACCGTAATGTCATTTAGTGGACTGTAGTCTATGCAAGGTCTCAGAGACCGTCCTTTCCCAAAAAGAATGCTTGGACATGAAGGACGGATAATCCCTGATTTGAGTGAAGAGGAGATGTATTCATCCATTGCTGTTCTCTCAGGTCTCGAAATCAGTAAAGTCTCCCCTTGGGAATGGGGCTCTAAAAATCAATGGGACAGTCAAAATCTCGGTGAGGAGGTGGCGACAAGGCTTTAGATTTTAAAGCTTTTTTTAAATCATGGTAACAGGAAGGTACCTTTTTAGATCAGGATAGTCAGGGTGATCTATAATGATCCTACTAGAGTCTGTTGGTGCATTAACAGGTTGCTTTACCCTGCCCTTACAATCCTCCCCCCATTCCTTAACTTTCCTGAAGGCCAGTCTATGTGGGTTGGGATCTTCAAAAGAAACCCCCAAAAATAATCGGGTGCTGAGTCGACTAAAAAATTTGAAATTGCATGCTCTCGGTATGGTCCTTATTTATAGTAATCCGTATGGGCTCAGTGCAATGGGTAACTGTGAACAACAAGGGGCCCGTCTAAGGCACTGGCACTAACAGGATGAGATAGCGGGACATTTTTTATTTTAGCTGTTTGACTGGGCCCCAGTCTATAAGGCTTTGCACCCCCTGAGTCTATTAACACACCCTGGTCAATGGTCTGATTGTTAATACAAATGTCTACCTGAGTAACAGGTCGAGGAGGGGAAATCTGGAAACTTGCTCCCGCGCCCCCCTTTGACTGGTGAGCACGATCTTTCGGGCATGAGCGAGTTGATGACCCCGGGCAGTAGAAACAGCAACCTCCCGTGGGGGCTGCCTCTCCTCCAAAAAAGCCTGGTTTTCCCAAACTGCATGGGTTCACCAGTCATTAGTGTAGTCCTCTGATGGTCCGGTAACAAGGGGAAAACCTCCGCTGGCCCCGGCGAATTCTGGAAGCTGGGAATAACATCTCGGTTGCGCGTCTCTCTTTCGAAGCGGTTTCGATCCGGATGGCCACAGCGATGAGGGGTTCCAGATCTCCAGTGGGGCCAGCTGGTCCTTTGGTTCCAAAATCCTGTCATGAAGGCGTCACGAAGAGCGAACATTCCATCCGCTGTCCGCTGCTGCTACGAAACTCGATGGCATAATCAACCACCTGGCGGTTGAGCTGGATTTAAACAGTCTTCTGCTGGCCTCCGTAGCAGGCGATGAGTGGTCAAAATGCCTCATAGTCTCTATGAAATCGGCCAATGAGTAACATAGTTCGGTGTTTTAGACCATTCTGCAGTAGCCCAGGCTGCAGCTCTTGTTAAATGAGACACAATAAAACCACTTTACCATGCTCAGATAAAAAGCTGCTGGGTTGTGTTGAAAACAGATCCCCTGTACCAGAAAGGCTCTGCAAAAAGTCTCCCGGGAAAATTTTGGAAGAGCCAGCCCGGGAGGAAAAACCTTCGTCAGCTGGAGTATTGGGGAAAATTTTAGCTGGGTACGTCACCCGAGGAGCAGTCTGTTGATGAGTGAAAAAAATTTTTCATTTGGGCAACCAGTTGTTGCATCTGTGTAAG
>NW_026613262.1:1187152-1218781 GCF_029220125.1 Pseudoliparis swirei
ATACACCTGTCTCCCTATGCTCATCAGTGTCAGCCCACCCTGATTGGTCCCACCTGTGTCTTGTTACCATGTGCTTAAATTCCCCTCTCGCCAGTGTTCTTGTCAGTTCGTCTGGTCTTTTGCCATGATCAGGTCGGGTTATGTTATGCTCTTGAAAGTTTTGATCCCTCACCACGTGAGCGCTTTCATTTTGTTCACTGCAGAACCGAAAAATAAAGTACTTACAAATACTTTATCTCTGTCTCCGGGTCGTGCAATTGGGTCCTACTTCTAAGTGTCTGAGGTCGTAACAGAACGAACTGACCACATTATGGACCCAGCACGACCTAAGAACGCTCACGCCGCTCTGTCGGTACAGGCGTGATTTTTCATCACGAGGAAAAACTGGACAAAGTCAGCCGGAAATACAAGAGCTGAGAGGGCGCCAGGCCGGGGTTCAGGAAGAATTATCTACACAGATGCAACAACTGGTTGCCCAAATGAATAATTTTTCACTCATCAACAGACTGCTCCTCCGGTGGCGCCATCCACAGCTGAGAATTTGCCTGTCAATACTCCAGCTGACGCCCAGGTCAGGCTGTTTCTCCCATTACGGCTGGCTCTTCCGGAGATTTTCCGGAGACTCTGCCATTGCAGAGCCTTTCTGGTACAGTGTGATCTGCATTTTCAACACAACCCAGCAGCTTTTTATCTGAGCATGGTAAAGTAGTATTGTGTCTCATTTAACGTGAAGAGCTGCAGCCTGGGCTACTGCAGAATGGTCTAGAGACACCGAACTATGTTACTCATTGGCCGATTTCATAGAGACTATGAGGCGCATTGTTGACCACTCATCGCCTGCTACGGAGGCCAGCAGAAGACTGTTTCAAATACGTCAGCTCAACCGTCAGGTGGTTGATTATGCCATCGAGTTTCGTACAGCAGCAGCGGACAGCGGATGGAATGTTCCGGCTCTTAGTGACGCCTCCATGACAGGACTTACGGAACCGATAAGGACCAGCTGGCTCCACTGGAACACCAGGATCTGGAATCCTCATCGCTGTGGCCATCCGGATCGAGCAACCGTCTTGAAAGAGAGGGCGTCGGACGCAACCGAGATGTTATTCCCAGCTTCCAGAATTCGCCTCGGAGGGTCCCGCCGCCAGCGGAGGATTTCAACTCATGTTAAACCATCAGAGGACTACACTTCCGAATGACTCCGTGAACCCATGCAGCTTGGAAGAACCAGGCTTTCTCTGGAGGAGAGGCAGCGCCCGTCTCGGAGGTTGCTGTTTCTACTGCGGCCGGGTCATCAACTCGCCGTGCCGGGGAAAGATCGTGCTCACCAGTCAAAAGGCTGGTGAGCAAGTTTCCAGAACTTCCTCCTCGACCTGTTACTCAGGTAGACATTTGTAACAATCAGACCATTGACCAGGGTGTGTTAATAGACTCAGGGGCTGACGAAAGCCTTATAGACTGGGGCCTAGTCAAACAGCTAAAGATAAAACTGTCCCGCTTATCTCATCCTGTTAGTGCCAGTGCCTTAGACGCTTGTTGTTCACAGTTACCCATTGCACTGAGCCCATCTGGATTACTATAAATAAGGACCATACCGAGAGCATGCAATTTCATATTTTTAGTCGAATCAGTACCCGATTATTTTGGGGTTTCCTTGGAAGATCCACAACTCACATAGACTGGCCTTCAGGAAAGTTAAGGAATGGAGAGGATTGTAAGGGCAGGTGTAAACTTTCGCAACCTGTTAATGCCAACAGACTCTAGTAGGACCATTATAGATCACCTGACTATCCTGATCTACAGAAGGTACCTTCCTGTTACCATGATTTAAAGAAGCTTTAACAAGTCTAAAGCCTGTAGCTACCTCCTCACGAGATTTTGACTGTCCCATTGATCTCGCATCGGAGCCCCATTCCCAAGGGGAGACTTTACTCGATTTCGAGACCTGAGAGAACAGCAATGGATGAATACATCTCCTCTTCACTCAAATCAGGGATTATCCGTCCTTCGCCGTCTCTCCGAGCCTGGATTCTTTTGTGGAAAAGAAAGACGGGTCTCTGAGACTCTTTGTATAGACTACAGTCCACTAAATGACTTTACGGTGAGGAACAGCTATCCTCTGCCACTCATGTCATCTGCTTTTGAACTGCTTCAAGCGGCGAAGATATTCACCAAGTTGGATTTAAGAAATGCATATCACTTGGTTAGAATAAAATAGGGATGAGGAAGACTGGATTCAACACTCAGAATGGTCACTATGAGTACTTGGTAATGCCTTTTGGACTGTGCAATGCAGCTGTTTTCAAGCTTTTGTGAATGAGGTTTTATGGAATTCTTGAATATTTCCAGTGTTTGTGTATCTGGATGACATACTGATTTTTCTCCCAGACGCTAAATCTCATGTTAACCATGTCCGCCAAGTTTTGCAGAAACTACTGGATAATCAGCTATATGTCAAAGGCAGAAGTGCGAGTTCCACACAGAAGAGGTGTCTTTCTTAGGATACATAGTCTCACTAATCATATCCAAATGGATCCTGCGAGTCAGTGCAGTATCCCAGTGGCCCACCAGACTCCAGGAGAAAGGTTCAGCAGTTCCTAGGATTTGCTAACTTCTATAGGAAGTTTATTAGGAATTTCAGTTCTGTTGCTGCTCCGCTGCATGTTCTGACTTCTCCCAAGGTTCCTTCAAGTGGACCCCAGGCGGATCTTGCTTTTCAAACTTCTCAGAGATAGATTCACATCAGCTCCCCATACCATTCCAGATCCCCAGCGCCAGTTTATGGTCGAGGTGGATGCTTCCAATGAGGGAATTGGAGGAGTACTGTCTCAACGTTTCAGAAGACAACAAGATGCATCCATGTGCTTACCTGCGAAGTTGACAACGGCAGAGCGGAATTATGGCGTAGAAACAAGGAATTGTTAGCTGTAAAAGCTGCCCTCGAGGAATGGAGACACTGGCTAGGGTGCAGAGCAACCGTTTTAGTCTGGACAGATCACAAGAATCTAGAATATATAAGAAGGCTAAGCGTCTCAACTCCCCGTCAGGCCAGGTGGACACTTTTCTTTAGTAGATTCAACTTCACACTCTCTTTTTCGTCCGTCCCGGTCTCAGAATCAAAAACCCGATGCTTTGTCTCTTTACGATCCCGAACCACGCGTGTAGAGCCCAAGACCATCCTTCCACTAACCGGGTGATCGGAGCCTTTTCCTGCAAGTGGAGTCAGGCGTTAAAGAGGCAAATGTCATGAATCCAGCGCCAGCGAAAGTGTCCCAACAATCTGCTGTTTGTTCCTGAGGCTCTTCACTCCAAGGTCATCCACTGGAAGTCACTCATCTGTGCTTCGTGCCATCCGGGAATAGCAAGAACAATGTTCAGGATTCAACAACGTTTCTGGTGGCCATCCATGAAGAAAATGTGGCCAGTATGTAGCGGCTTGTCCGGTGTGTGCGTGTAATAAGACCTCATCTCAAGTTAAGATGGGCTTGCTCCAGCCGCCGATTCCCCATCGTCCTTGGTCACACATTTCGATGGATTTTGTGACAGGATTTCCCTCATCCAGAGGCAAGACTACAGTTCTAACAGTGGTTGATCGATTTTCAAAGATGGCTCACTTCATCCCATTGACCAAGCTTCCCTCTGCCAAAGTCACCGCAGAGGTCATGATGAATCACGTGTTCATGACCCATGGTTCCCTAATGACATTGTTTCCGACAGGGTCCACAATTCATTTCCGCCTTCTGGAAAGAGTTTTTCGACTCATAGGTGCCACCGTCAGCCTGTCATCAGGATATCACCTCAGTCAAATGGACAGTCGGAGCGTCTGAACCAAGAACTAGAGACTACGCTCGTTGTCTCGTCTCCTAGAACCAGACCACCTGGAGTGACCCTCACATGGGTCGAGGTTGCCCACAATACCCTTCCTACGGCGGCCACAGGTCTCTCTCCATTCCATTGTGTCAATGGTTTCCAGTCTCCACCTTTTCCTAACAACGAGGAAGAGGTGAGGGTTCCATCGGCACATGCCATGATCAGGCGTTGCAGAGTTTGAGCTGGTGCTGCCAGTCTCTTCTCCGAAGTTCAGCTCGGATGAAGGCTGTTGCGGACGCTCATCGCAGGGTCGCTCCTCCCTACAGTCCAGGCCAAAGGTTTGGCTCTCTACCAAAGACTTACCACTCCATGTCGCCTCAAAGAAACTGGCTCCGAGATTTGTGGGTCCGTTTCCAGTGTCCAGAGTCATCAACCTGCGTCGGCACGCTTGCAACTCCCCAGGACCTGAGAGTGCACCCAACGTTTCACGTTAGTAAGATCAAGCCGGTGTGTGAGCACACTTGTTCCCGCCTCCAAGCCTCCACGCCCCAGTTCTTTGAAGGGGTGACGCGTTTACAAGGTCCGTAAGCTACTGAGGTCCGTAATAGGGGAGGGCAAGCAATTCCTAGTAGACTGGAAGGTTACGTCCTGAGGCTAGAAGCTGGATAGCTGCTTCATTTATGTATGACAAGACTCTTATCCACGACTTTACAATCAGCCTGGGCCATCAGGAGTTGGCCCTAGAGGGGATTTGTGCACCGACAGATATGCTAGAGAGGTTCATGTCATTTATGTTCGCTTTCTCGCATTCCAGGCTTCCTGATTGTTTTCACCTGTCATCACACCTGTCTCCTATGCTCATCAGTGTCAGCCACGCCCCTGATTGGTCCCACCTGTGTCTTGTTACCATGTGCTTAAATTCCCCTGTCTGCCAGTGTTCCTTGTCAGTTCGTCTGGTCTTTTGCCATGATCAGGTCGGGTTATGTTATGCTCTTGAAAAGTTTTTGATCCCTCACTACGTGAGCGCTTTCATTTTGTTCACTGCAGAACCGAAAAATAAAGTACTTACAAATACTTTATCTCTGTCTCCCGGGTCGTGCAATTGGGTCCTACTTCCTAAGTGTCTGAGGTCGTAACAGGCAGAGAGCAAAAACAGATACATGTATTGTCATAGTAAGGTTCCATGAGAAGGATCAAGAGAACATGAAGACAATCAGTCCGTTTGTACGAACAACAGCTCTGGCAAATAAAATAGGGGAGATTATGTATGCAAAGGTTCTAAGTGATGGCAATTTACTGGTGAGGTGTGCAAATGAAGAACAACTTGAGAAAGCACTCGGTCTGAAAGAAAGAGTAAAAATGAAGTGTTGAGCACAGGGAGGTGGGAGCACAACAAGGTGGGGTGAAGGAGTTATCACAGGATGCCAGTGAGTGTTGATATGGAAGAACTAAAGAGGAATCTCAAAGGAGGAACAATTGTGAATGCTCAAAGGATGAAAATGACAAGAGAGGGAGTGAAAATGGACAGTGAATCAGGACTGATAGAGTTTGAAGAGAAGAATGTGCCAAACAAGGTATTCCTGGGTTATCTGAGTTACCCAGTGAGAGTGTATGTGCCAAAGCCACTGAGGTGCTTTAAATGCCAGAGGTTTGGGCATATAGCCAACAACTGTAAAGAGAAGAGGAGATGTGCTCGGTGTGGTGGCGACCATGAGTCTGGAAAGTGTGGAACAGGGACACAGCCACAATGTTGTAACTGTGGAGGAGCCCATAGTGTGGCATACGGGGGGGTGAAGTGATGAGACGGGAGACTGAAATCCAAAAAGTAAGAGTGGAAAGAAGGATCACTTATGCAGAGGCGGTAAGAGAAACAAAAGGAAGGAACAATGTGACCAGGAGTCAAGCAAGACAAGGGGATCAAGAGCTACAGAAAGTAAATGACAGGATATATGTGGACAAGAAGAATTTAGTAACTTTCATTGCAGGAGTGATTAACAGCACGGCAGAAGTTAAATCCAAAAATGATAAAATCCAGCTGATTGTCAAAGCAGCAGTGAACCACTTGGGATTAGTGGGACTGCCATGGGAAGAGGTGAGGGAGAACCTGACGAATCAGTCAAGCCAGGAAGCACCATGGGTTGGTTAGTACTGGTAATGGTTATATGACTACAATGGAACGCCAGAAGTCTACTGGCCAATGGCCAAGAATTCAAGCATTTCGTTAAAGAAATGGGTGTAAAACCAGATGTAATGTGTGTTCAGGAGACTTGGTTGAAACCTACTTTAGACTTTGTAATGCATGGATATTCAATAATTAGGAATGACACAGATCCTGGGGTGGGGGGAGGGTGTGCTACATTTATCAAACAAAATATTCCATATCGGGTTCTGGAAAAGGGAGACAGTCAAGAGTATATAGTGGTGGAAGTGTGGGAAAAAGCGGAGCAGGTGGTTATAATTAATTATTACAATCCATGCAGACGGCTGGATTTGGACAGCCTGCAAAAAATTCAAGGACAAAACGGAAATAGAATTGTATGGTGTGCGGATGTCAATGCTCACAGTACAATGTGGATTCAAATGGAAGGGTAATTGAAGAACTGATGGATGATAGGGGCAGGCATGTGCACAGACATTTTGGGGGGCAGGTGCTCAAATAAAAAAAAAGGGCACCCAATGCCAAAAAAAAATTCTGCCAGAGTTGAAGCATAAGCAGCAATACACTGATGATGCTGTCCTCGACCTGCGTCTCCTCTGGCAGCATCAGACCGCTAGCTTACATTTTCTTTATGAATAAAGATGAATTATTATATAGCAACAACAGTACAAGCGTTCTGATTGGCTAATGGGTCGTCATGCCAGCCACGTATTGCCCTCCTGGTCTGATACGGATCCGTATTGCCCTCTGACGTCATTTTCAAAATGAGCGATATTGATAGACATCAACAGCCAAGAGCAGTGGTCCTCAAACTAAGGCCCGCGGACCGGATACGGCCCGCCTCCAGATTTGGCCCGGCCCTCTGAACAAGAGAGGCCTTATGGTTTTTTTTCAGTCTGGCCACGAAAATCCTTGACTAGCCCCTGTTGAATAGAACGGAATAAGAATTCTCTCTCTCTTCTCTCTCTTTTCTCTCTCCCTCTCTCTCTCTTTTCTCTTGAATTCTCTCTCCCTCTCTCTCCCCCTCTCTTTTCTCTTGAATTCTCTCTCTTCTCTCTCTATTCTCTAAACATAACTAACGTCAGTAAACAGCTGGACGAGGCTTTGAAATCACGGAGTTTTTGTTTGTTTATTTTTTTAGGAACCATCGGACCAGTTGTGACGTCATGTTTTCAGCAGCGCTAATGTTGTGGTTGATTTATCACAAAACAACGTCAGGGGACAAACACCGTCAGGACCTGTTTGTCTGGTGCTGCGCGTCAGAGGAGAAGGAGGTGCAGCCGCTTGGCGCGGAGCACTGAGGGAGGAGGAAGGGGAGGAGGAGGGAGGGGCGCGGCGGGGAGGAGAGGGGGCTCGTGAGCACAGCGGAGCGGGTCTTGGCGAAATTCTCACAAGAACTCAAATAAATGCCCGTCGGATATTAAAACACATTTGGGGGGACTTGATGACAGAGAGAGTAACTTTTATTCTTAAATACGGATGAATAAAAAAAATGTGTCTCCAGCAAAAAGGGCACTTTACTCATCCAGGGCAAAGGGGCTGGTGCTTGAGCACCACGAGGGCTCTACCTGTGCACGTGCCTGGATAGGGGTCTGTGTTCACAGAGTAGACGCAACGACGTGACTGACTTCAAGCACACAGCAACAGCTGCGCTCACTCAATGAGATTTATTCATCAACACTCCAATCACATTACAGGTACACGCCCACATTAACAATCACAGGTGTCAGTATTCAATCAACAAACAAAACAAGACAGAAACATAATACAAGTTGAGAGCACACTTGTTAACAGCCCCACTTGCTCACACATTGTTAATATATGCAACATCATCTTCCAAAAATAAATGCAGCAAACTTAATCAACTTATTCTTGGTTGCATAAACCCATCTACCCCCCACTGCTTTCTTACCCTCAGGCAAGCTACTTAGGGTAAATGTGTTATTTTCTCTAAGTGACTGCATCTCCTCATCCATGGCAGCAACCCATTCTTTTGATTTGTCTGAGGTTACAGCTCCTGTGAAAGTTACAGGTATGTTACATGTCACTCTATAACAGTAATCTATGTTCACCTGTGCCTGATCAGTTTCCTCATCAGATGCCTGTTGAGAAACATAGTCATGGAGATAGGCTGGCCTCCTCCTCACTCTAGAAGGGTACCTTGTAGGCTCAGGCATAGCTTCAACTGTCTGGGTCGGGGGACTGCTACTCAGTTCCTCCTCTTTGACTGGAACCTGGTCACTTACTGGACTTGCATTCCCATTCTGCCTAGTCCTATTGGCCCTCTGCTCCAGATCATCATCATCATCGTCCACAATGCTGGTCTGAGTCTGTTGCTCAACACAGATCTTAGAAACAAACTTGACTAACCTGTGCTTTTGCACTTTCCTGCTCTCAGGGAAATAGATAATGTATGCTGGACTGCTTTTGTCATAACCAATAAGAACACCTTTTCACATCTTGGATCCAGCTTTCTTTTATCTTGTTTATAAGCAAAACCTCTGAACCAAACTTTTGCATCCTGGATAGATTGGAGTGCGTCTCCTGTTAACATCTGAACTGGTGTCTGTTTAGTGCGATTGTTAAAACACCTGTTCCTGGTTATGGCTGCTGTCTGCACTGCGTAAGGCCACAAACCCTTAGGTAACCCACTCTCTATCAGCATGCACCGTGCCATGTCAAAAAGTGTACGCCAACTTCGCTCGGCTGTACCATTTTGATGGGGGGAATATGGTGCAGAGGTCTCGTGCCTCATACCATTCTTAACAACAGAGTTTTGTAATGCTTTCCTGTAAACTCAGTGCCATTATCAGATCTAAGACGTTGCATTTTACCATATAGTATCTGCAAGAAACCTCTCTGTTGCTTGCAGTGTGTCACTTTTACTCTTAAGTGCATATACAAACACTGCACTCGAAAAATCATCAGTAAATGACACAACATATTTGTACCCCTCTCTGGACTCTGTGTGAATTGACCTGCCAAATCGGTGTGCACGAGCTCTAGAGGTCTTTAGCCTGCATCAGGTTTTCTGTTTCTGGTCTGCGTAAACTTGCCTTGGGTGCACACTTCACAAGATGGAGATTTGTTTCTTGGACCTTCAATTTTCATGCCATCAACAACACCTTCCAACCTCTGCACATCGTCAAAATTACAGTGACCCAGTATCTCATGCCATGTCTTTAAATCATAACATCCCTTAACTCGGTCATCACATCTATCAGGTATTGTATGCAAGTAATACAGTCTATCATGTACATGAATGGGAAATTGTGTACCGTCTTTGTGCACCAGAATGTCCTCGCCTTTCTTGAAAGTCACGGTCGCCCCGCTGTCAGCCGCTGCTTGCACCGAGAAGATGTCCTGCGGATAAGAGGGAATGTACAGCGCCCGTCTCAGCACCGTTTTGAGGTGGTGTCCTCGGCTGTCCATCAAGAAGACCTCGGCATCACCTCGACGCTCTGCCACTCCCTTGCACATTGTGCCGTCAGCCAGCTCTATGCAATGTGTCCCGGCCTGGAACTCGTCAAACCTCTTGAACTTGGCGATGTCTGTGGCGATATCGAGGTTGCCCATGGCCCACCATCAGGCCCCTCATGCAGACACCCTGGCTGCTAAAGCTGGAATCCTGCCGCCCCATCGGTCACCAGGAAGACGCACGCCTGTCACTTCCTCGGCCCTCCACGTTGCGTCCTGGCGCCCGTCCTTTGCAGGTCATGTCTCGATGTGTGTTGCTTTTGCAGTGGCTGCACCACAGTTTGTGCTGACAAGCGCGGGCAATGTGTCCTTTCAGGCCACACCTACAGCACACCACGTCCGCTGCAGCCCGTTCAGCTCCACGTTCAGTTGGGCCTGCACTGTCGGGTCTCGCAGCCCTTTGTCGCGCCCGCACCGTCATTACATTGTCCTCAGCGGCTGGGGCACGCATCTTTTCGATGTCATCGTAACTTCTCAGCTTTGTTTTGAATTCGGCAAACCTCATTGTCTCATCCGATTGTGTTACATGGATGGAAAAAGGTTTAAAAGTCTCAGGAAGCCCCTTCAGAACCATAGCTACCAGCAGCCCGTCACTCAAAGTCTCTCCAGCATTTCGTAATGCCGTGATAGCGGTTTCCATCGAATAACATATTCCGTCACACTCTCGCTGCTTGATTTTTGAAGCGAGGTCAGCTCAGTATACAGGCTTAGTACTCGTGGCGTTCCTTTACCTGCATAATAGTCTCTCAAAATCTTTAGCGCCTGCGCCCATCATCGGCTGCCTCGACATTACTAGCGATAAACTTTTGTCATCCAAGAATTGAATCAATTCAGCATATGCCTCAGCATTTGAGGCCACTTCCTCCTCTGTCTCCAGAGTCATAATCCCTTTCAGCCCTTGCAGCCGGAGGTGACCCAAAAACTTAGTTTCCCAGAGTTCGAAATTCTTTTCATCCCCGTCAAACACAAGCCGCGACCAGCGACCGCTATATTCTCCTGATCTTCTAGTGTTACTCATGGTGCTATCCTTCAGCACGCTCACGCGGTGTATCTTGACTAACTTACTCTGGGCCCATAACCTGTTCACAGAGTAGACGCAACGATGTGACTGACTTCAAGCACACAGCAACAGCTGCGCTCACTCAATGAGATTTATTCATCAACACTCCAATCACATTACAGGTACACGCCCACATTAACAATCACAGGTGTCAGTATTCAATCAACAAACAAAACAAGACAGAAACATAATACAAGTTGAGAGCACGTCAACTTTTTTTAAAAACAGACGCAAAACGAAGCACTGCTTCTGTTTTCACCTGTGCAGGTGTTTACTGTTGTTGTTGTTGTTGTTCCTCCGTGACACTCGGAGCATCACCGTAAAGACCCCGTGGGGCGACGTCTACCTGAGCAGACGACAACGCGCCGCCATGTTGAGAGCCGCGCGGAGGCAACGGACGAGCTCTGAATTCCGGATTATAAAACGAATAAATAATTTATTTATTTTATATTTGTAACACGAGAACTTAATCTCACTCCCGACTTCTTCCGTTTTCTGTCTGAAGGATTTCATTCATAACTCTACACTTTATTATTTTTATTTTTTAGTGTGTATTTAAAGAATGATCAAGGATTCCTGTGCTTTTATTGTGAAAGACGTGACCTGGTGCTTGTACCACATCCTTGTTATTGTCTCCTCCATGTTGCAGATGTGTAAATAGTTCTGTGATCTCTTCTTCTCTTTCAAAGTGGAGGGGAAGAATTAAATAAACAGTTTTTATATGATTCTATATTGAAGAAGCATATTTTTGGATGTCTCTGTTTCCTGATCCAGGATTGAGTCGGTGATTATTGAGGATGACGTTTGGGAAATAAAGGTTGAGCTTTATACAGTATTTAAAATACTATTTAATAATAATAATAATTGTTTGATATTCATATTAATCAGTAAATTAAATACCTATTAAAAAGCATACATCATGTACATTTTATTAATAAGCACGATGTATTCATCCAGATTTAAAATTCCATTAACCCACACAGGGTTGAGTCTAAATAGCTTCCCTTGAAGGAAGTGAGAGAAGTGATTAGGGATGAGAATTGATGAGATTTTAACGATTCCGATACCTTATCGATTCGATTCCTTATCGATTCTTTTGGGCAAGGGGTGAAAAAAAGAGCACAAACGGGTTTATTCACATTAATTTTCTTTTATATAATGCTGCACACACAGTATGTATACATACACATTTACTTTTTTTAAATAACCAAAAACATTTATACGATATTACTCTTGAACTTAAAATAAAACTTACATAACTTAAATAAAATGTATTCTGTTTAATTTAAACATGTTCCTAGAAATTACAGTGCTGAGTGCTCCTTCCTTTTTTTTAAAGGGTATATGAACTGAGCTGCCAAAAATGAAACTAGCAGTGGCAAATACCAAGTGTGCAACCATCAATTGTATGGATCATCAACAATTCTTGTGCAGAAAAATAAGCATGTCTGCTTTCTCCGGGAGGATACGCGATCTCAGGGCGTGTGTGTCTCCAGCCGTGGAGAACACTCTCTCAGATGGGCTGGAGGATGAACACAAAGATATGAGGAGGTGGACAAGACGTGCTGTAGCCTGTGACCCAGACAGACGACCAGCCTCTGAACCGGTCTGACTGAACCTCATCAGCTAAATTGGATGGAAATGGAGATTATTTATATAGTGAAAGCTGGTTTACACAATGAAACAAATGGCACGTACAAAATCGCTGAATTTGCTGAGCTGACATAAAGCCACATTAAGAGGGGAGGCGAACACGACCTCGCCTCAATGTAGGGTGACAATGGAAGATTCTGTAGCTAAATTTAATAATGGATTAAAAATCGATATGCTCAGTTTAATAATGGGTTAACACGATAACGTGAACGTTTACTGATAACACACGCCCTCCAATAATTAATACCGTTACGATCAAACATTTCTCAAAACTGGACTTTAAATCCAAACGTGAAGTGATCAATAATGGGACCAATGCCGGAGACCAAATGTCTGCTTCAAACGAAGGGACAGAAGATAACTTGATCTACACACAATAAAGGCAAATGGCTTCACACAGTGAGTGGTTGTGATCACTTCTGAGGAGTTTACCTTGGACAGAAAGAGATGAAGCGCCGGCGTTAGCTGAGCTGCTGCATCGAACACATGACACTCCTGTCATTTAATTCCATGCGTGTTCAAATGTATTCATATTTGTTGTATTTCCTCCCTTCGACGAAATAGATTTTTGACACACGTTACAAGTGGCGTAGTTGTCATTTTGTCTTGTGAAATAGAGCCAAACTTTAGAGCGCTTCTGCCTCGTTGCCATGTTTGCTGCAGTCTGAAGAAACTAAAAGTTTTGCGCATCGCGCCACAGAGGACCGTTAGCAGAACCGTTAAAGAATTTGGCTGACGATCCCAAACAATCGGTTCACTGGGAACCGGTTCTAAAACAGAACCGGTTCTCGATGCCCATCCCTAGAAGTGATTAGTTTACTCCAACAGGAGAGATGATCAGAGGAGAGGAGTTTATACCATCAAGATAACGACCAGGACAGAAGAATGGGAGGAGTTTCTCCTTGAAGGAGCAGCCAGTAAAGGAGTAGATGAGAGCTGCAGCTTCTACGTCATAGAAGGAGACCAGACCCTCCTTATAGTCCACAAACACCCCAACCTTCTGAGGCCCAGACTTCAGGGAGAGAAGAACTAGAGGATTATCAAAAGCTCTGTACTTATTTCCATTTATCAACCATAAAGTCCAGTAACCGTTCTGAGGACTCAGTGAGATGTGTCCCTTCCTGTTGGCCGACTCTCTGACCACTCCTAAAGACCATTCAGTCTTTTGTTTAACTTGAACCTCGTAATAAAGTTTTTCTGAAGAGAACTTCTGTGTTCCTAAGACACAGAGACCGTGAGAGAACCTCTGTGGATTGTCGGGGAGACGTGGCTGCTGTACCTGAGCAAGTTTCACTTGTTTCCCGTCATCAGACAGGATGAGGTCACGATGAGCTGTTTTAGGATCAAGAGTCACATCCACTGCAAAGTTCTGGACCCTCTTCAGCTCAAATTCAGCAACCAGCGTCTTCATCATGTTACTGAGCGTCTCCTCCAGCTGAGACACAGCTCTCCTCACAGTCCCCTCATGTGATGCTGGAGGAACACTGACCTGAGACCAGTCCTTGGTGGGTGGTGGATGGTGGATGTTGAGGGACTGGACACTCTGGAGGAGGTGGAGGTGGTCTTCAGAGAGGGAGAGCTTCTCCACCTCAGTGCTCCTCTTCATCAGATCAGAGATCTCCTGTTCCATCTCTCTGATGGCGTCTTCAGCCTGTTTCTTGGTGCTTCTCTGCTTCTCTTCTATCGTAGTGATGAGCTCCTTCAGTTTCCTCTCCACAGACTCCTTCAGACCAGTGAAGACCTGAACACCTTCTGCTTTCTCTCGGTCTGCATCTTCCTCACTGAGCTTCACGTTGTGTTGGACCTCCTGAATCTTCAGGCGTCTCTTCTGGATCATCTCCTGAGTTTCAGCCTCTGTCTTCTGCAGCTCCACCTTCTTTCCTTCATATTCTTGTTTCAGAGGAACAACATTGTGCATCTTGTGGTCCAACACAGTGCAGAGCATGCAGACACACGTCTGGTCGGTCCTACAGAACAGCTCCAGAGGTTTATCGTGCTTCAGACACATCCTGTCTTCCAGGTTCTCCACAGGGTCCATCAGCTGATGTCTCTTCAGGCCTGACATTGTCAGGTGAGGCTCCAGGTGAGTCTCACAGTAGGAGACCAGACACACCAGGCAGGACTTCAGGGCCTTCAGTTTGGTTCCAGTGCAGACATCACAGGGAACTTCTCCTGGTCTGGACTCTTGTTGCTCTGAGCTGCTGCTGCTGGCTTTCTGCTGAGTCGACTGTCTGAACTGAGAAACCATCTCAGAGATGAAGGTGTTGACCCTCAGATCTGGTCTGGTGGTGAAAACCTCTTGGCACATGGGACACTGGCACCTGTCACTCACATTCCAGTGTTCAGTGATGCACTTTTTGCAGAAGTTGTGTCCACATGGTGTTGTGACTGGATCAGTGAACACATCCAGACAGACGGAGCACAGGAACTGATCTTCAGATGGCAGATTGCTGGCAGCAGCCATCTCTACACCCAGAGAACACAAGTCAAAGTGTCACTAAAAACGATTTAAATACATCATTATTCATAGAAATTTGGTTTAATTTGACTTTACTCCTTGTCAGACTTCACTTAAGGCAATCTGACCATGAGGAAATGAAGAGTTTAACTTCCTGTTTGATTAGAGTTGAGTTTTAACACCAGTTATTAAAACACAGTAAACATCATCAGCTGTCACTCACCAGTTTGTGGGTCAGCTGTTAAGAAGACGAGCAGAGTGTAATATTTAATATTTATCTGGACAGAAACACAGAGACGTGTCTCACTGTCGCTCCGACAAACAGTAAGTTTCACTTCAGGAGTGTGACGTAGAAGCCCCGCCTCCTCCAGCAGCTCTGTTTGGGAGGTGGTGTTTCCTCCTCCAGGTTGAGACTTGACTGGAGTTACAGACATGTGGCAGTTTAATCTCTGTCGGGAAACTATTGTGTTTTTTTTTTTATCTTCCTTTTCCTGCAGCCACCGGAACCCTTTTCACCTAAATAAGTCAGTCCCACGTGAAAACAATAAATAAGTTTGTGTCACTTTACGGTCCAATGCAGCTCTGCAACAATCTCACTGAGTCCACAGCTCAGCTCTCTGTGAAGCTCTAACCTCCTCATGTAACGTTACTTCTTATCTCTACGTGTTGCTGAATCAGAGGAAGTTGAATATGTGCAGTCTGTTAAAGCCTTTCACAAACGCTCCTCACTCTGAGGTGTGCTCTGCTGACACCTAGTGGTCACAGGAGGGAAACGCACCTTTGGGGATTTAATGGACAAGACTCCAGCTATAAAATAAAAAACTTCAACATACAGTTTCTTCCTCTGCACATGATTTTTTATGCAGTGATACTTTACAGTCATTGCATTCATTACAAAATATGTTTTCATTCACTTTGCAGGACCTGATTTAGTCACAGACATGAATATCAACGTGTTCTGTGTTTTAGGAATGAGGCTGAGGACTGAGTCGCTTGTATAAAATAATCTGTCATGGACTTGTTCGGAAATCTTTTAAAACCAACGTAATCTGGTAATTATAGTCCTCAAACACGGACTGAACCGCCATCCACAGTGCTTCATGAAAACATTCACAAGAAAATAATGAAAGAAAAAGAGAAAGCCAACAAAATGCAAACCCAAATAAATCAGTGCAATTATATCCAAAGCCCAGTAATATACATTCTACAAGCAACATTATTCATCACTGCACAGTTGAGTAAACACCGGTAAGCAAATATATATATATATGTATATACACATACATATTTATACATATATATATACACATACATACATATGTATATATGTATATATATAGATATATATGTATATCTATATATATACTTTGTGTGCCTATGAGATCAATTTAATATGTTTATGTTTACGCTGACGACTCTTCACTGATCATGAAAAAAAGATCAGGCAGTTTGAGTGACGGGACGGATGATCAAAGGGGAGGAGTTGTGACCGCCATCATTCCGACAGGGGCTGAAGAATGGGAGGAGTTTCTCCTTGAAGGAGCTGCCGGCAAAGGAGTGGATGAGAGCTGCAGCTTCTACGTCATAGAAGGAGACCAGACCCTCCTCATAGTCCACAAACACCCCCACCTTCTGAGGCCCAGACTGCAGAAAGAGACGGACTGACGGTGCGTCAAGAGCTTTGTACTCGTTTCCATTTCTCAGCCATATGCTCCAGTAGCCATATTCGGGTGTCATTTTGATTGGTCCCTTCCTGTTGACCGACTCTCTGGCCACTCCTAAATTCCATTTAGGCTTCCCTCTAACCTCAACCTCAAAGTAAAATCTGCCCGAGGAGACGCTCTGCTTCGCAAAAACGAAATTATAATGAGAGAATCTCTCTGGGTTGTCTGGGAGATTCTTCTTCACATCACCATGTTTCACTTGCTTCCCATCATCAGACAGGATGAGTTCAGGATGAGCTGTTTTCGGATCAAGAGTCACGTCCAGAGCAAACTTCTGGACCCTCTTCATCTCGGCCTCAGCGAACATCTTCTGCATGTCTCTGCTGAGCTGATTCTTCGTCTGAAGCAAAGCTCTCGCCACGGCCCCCTCGTATGTCGGTGATGGACGCTGACCTCCGTCCAGTCCTTGGTGGGCGGAGCATCTTTCAGGTTGGGGAAGCTTTGAAGGAGTCGAACGTGGTCTTGTGTGCATTTTCTACCTGTGAGGCGAGACTACTGACTACTTGGATCCTGCTAAGTGTCTTCTTTAAATTAATTTATCTGCTGAGTTACTGTTGTATTTGTTGTTTAGAGCTGCTGGATTGTTGGTCTGGACTGTTTTAGGATTTGTTTTGGTAGAGAGGTGTATCTTGATAACTGACACCTGAATCTTCACTCATTGGACGAGCGCTCATCACCTGGTTTCAATTGAGTGTCATTTGAATACCAACGACCAAGGGCTGGTGTCAACGCGGCTGGAGGTAATTGGCACCAACCTGGGCTCATAACCGGATTGGGTCTTTAGCGTCAGCGGACGAAGACTCGGAGGACAAAGACATAGGAGTCTTCCGTTGGAGTCAAGACTCGGAGGACAAAGACATAGGAGTCTTCCGTTGGAGTCAAGACTCGGAGGACAAAGACATAGGAGTCTTCCGTTGGAGTCAAGACTCGGAGGACAAAGACATAGGAGTCTTCCGTTGGAGTCAAGACTCGGAGGACAAAGACAGGAGTCTTCCGTTGGAGTCAAGACGGGAGGACAAAGACATAGAGTCTTCCGTTGAGTCAAGACTGGAGGACAAAGACATAGAGTCTTCCGTTGGAGTCAAGACTCGGAGGACAAAGACATAGGAGTCTTCCGTTGGAGTCAAGACTCGAGGACAAAGACATAGGTCTTCCGTTGGAGTCAAGACTGGAGGACAAAGACATAGGAGTCTTCCGTTGGAGTCAAGACTGGAGGACAAAGACATAGGTCTTCCGTTGGAGTCAAGACTGGAAGACAAAGACATAGGAGTCTTCCGTTGGAGTCAGACTCGGAGGACAAAGACATAGGAGTCTTCTGTTGAGTCAAGAACGAGGACAAAGACATAGGAGTCTTCTGTTGGAGTCAAGACTCGGAGGACAAAGACATAGGAGTCTTCCGTTGGAGTCGAGACTCGGAGGACAAAGACATAGGAGTCTTCTGTTGGAGTCAAGACTCGGAGGACAAAGACATAGGAGTCTTCTGTTGGAGTCAAGACTCGGAGGACAAAGACATAGGAGTCTTCTGTTGGAGTCAAGACTCGGAGGACAAAGACATAGGAGTCTTCCGTTGGAGTCGAGACTCGGAGGACAAAGACATAGGAGTCTTCCGTTGGAGTCTTCGGGGGTGGCTGTGTATTCCACCATTTTGTGAATATGTGTGTATTTTCCATACCTGTGCGTATTTCAACCCGTAGTTACTATAGGACTCGTTCATTCATGTACCGGAACCCCTCCTCGGTTATCCTTCCTACCCGTTCTACTCACACCCAGCACCTTGTCACGGGAGGCCTCTGGAACTATTGCATCTGTCCATCCTGGAGAGGGATCCTCCTCTGTTGCTCTCCTGAAGATTTCTTCCCTTTTTTTCCCCCTGAAGGGTTATTTGGGAGTTTTTCCTGGTCCGATGCGAGGTTTTGGGGCAGGGATGTCTATGTGTACAGATTGTAAAGCACTCCGAGACAAATTTGTAATTTGTGAAATTGGGCTATACAAATAAACTGAATTGAATTGAATTGGAACTGTCAGTCAGCCAACCGCAAGGCCGGTTTCATCTCTTTGCCATGGAGCAGTCGCTTGACTTCCTGGCTCTCACTGAGACCTGGATCACAGCAGACAACACGTCTACCCCGGCTGCTCTCTCCTCGGCCTTCTCCTTCAGCCACACACCCAGACCCTCTGGTCGGGGTGGAGCTTCAGGTTTACTCATCTCACCCACATGGTGTTTCTCTCCCTACCCGCTTCCACTCTTTATCCCTCTGACTTTTGAGTTCCATGCTGTGACGGTGACTCATCCGGTTCAACTACACATGGTTGTTCTCTACCGTCCCCCTGGTTCTTTGGGAGATTTCTTGGAAGAGCTAGACGCCCTCCTGTCGAACTTCTCGGAACACGGCCCCCCGCTCATCCTTCTGGGTGACTTCAACATCCAGACAGAGAAGTCATGTGATCTCTTACTCTTACTGTCTTCCTTTAACCTTTCACTCAGTCCCTCCCCTCCCACTCACAAAGCCGGCAACCGCCTTGACTACATTTTCACTACAAGCTGCTCTACCTCCAACCTCACTGTAACTCCTCTCCATGTCTCTGACCACTTCTTCATCTCTTACTCTCTCTCTCGCTCTCTGGTACTGACAACCCACCCATATCTACAGACGCTGCACCTGTATGGCGCAACATTCGCACCCTCTGTCCCTCCTCTCTGGCCTCCTCTGTCCTCCTCTCTGGCCTCCTCTGTCCCTCCTCCCTGGCCTCCTCTGTCCTATCTGCTCTCCCCTCAACTGGCTCCTTCTCACTCATGCAGCCTAACTCTGCCACAGACACTCTCCTCTCTTCCCTGTCTTCATCTCTTGATTCTCTTTGTCCTTTTAAGACACGACCGGTTCAGAAATCCTCTCCGGCTCCGTGGTTGTCGGACTCGGTGCGCGCCGAGAGAGCCACCCTGCGAGCGACGGAAAGGAAATGGCGCAAAACGAATCAAGCGGAAGACCTGCTCTTCTATCAATCTCTTCTCTCCTCATTCTCCACCTCTATCTCTGCAGCCAAAAGCTCGTTCTACCTGACCAAAATTCAGTCTTCCTTCTCTAACCCCAAAAAACTCTTCTCTATCTTTTCCAACCTCCTTGATCCCCCTGTCCCCCTCCTCCTTCCACCCTTTTGCCGAGCCACTTTGTCGACTACTTTACAAACAAGATAGACGACATACGCTCCTCCTTTACTAATCCATCTTCTATCACCTCACCAACACTAACTTCTTCATCCCCTCTCTTCCTCTTTCCCCCTTGTCTCCCAATCAAGTTCTTAGCTTGGTGACCTCCATCGACCGACCACCTGCGCCCTTGACCCCGTCCGTCTCCCATTCTCCAGGCTATTGCTCCTGACCTTCTGACCTTTCTCACCCATCTTATTAACAGCTCCTCTCAACTGGCTGTTTCCCTAACTCTCTGAAGGAGGCGAGTCAACCTCTCCTGAAGAAACCCACGCTCGACCCGTCTGAAGTCAGCAACTACAGACCGGTCTCTCTTCTTCCTTTTCTCTCCAAAACTCTGGAGCGAGCTATCTTTAACCAAGTGTCCTCCTATCTCCACAGTAACAACCTTCTTGACCCTCACCAGTCTGGATTCAAGGCCTCTCAACAGAGACTGCCCTCCTCGTTGTCTCTGAGCAACTTCACACTGCTAGAGCAGCCTCTCTCTCCTCTGTCCTTATCCTTCACACTGCTAGAGCAGCCTCTCTCTCCTCTGTCCTTATCCTTCTAGACCTTTCTGCTGCATTCGACACTGTGAACCACCAGATCCTTATCTCTTCTCTTCAGGAACTGGGGATCTCAGGCACTGCACTCGCTCTTTTCTCTTCCGACCTCAACGACCGCACTTACCGGGTAACTTGGAGAGGATCTGTGTCTGATCCTTGTCCTCTGACTACTGGGGTTCCTCAAGGCTCCGTCCTGGGTCCCCTGCTCTTCTCTCTGTACACAAATTCTCTCGGCTCTGTCATTCGTTCGCATGGCTTCTCCTATCATAGCTATGCCGATGACACCCAACTGATCTTCTCGTTTCCACCGTCCGAAACACAGGCGGCGCGAATCTCTGCCTGTCTGACCGACATCTCTCAGTGGATGTCTGCTCACCACCTGAAGATCAACCCTGACAAGACTGAGCTACTATTCCTTCCAGGGAAAGGCTCCCCCACCCATGACCTGACTACCACCTTCAACAGCTCTGTGTTGGCCCCTACCCTGACTGCCAGGAGCCTCGGGGTGATACTAGACAGTCAACTCTCCCAAACGGCCAACATCACTGAGACGACGCGTTCCTGCAGGTACATGCTGCACATCAGGAGAATACGTCCTCTTCTTACTCAGAAGACGGCACAGGTTCTGGTCCAGGCTCTGGTCATTTCACGCCTTGACTACTAACTCCCTCCTGGCTGGTCAACCTGCTAAGGCCATCCGACCTCTGCAGCTCATCCAGAATGCAGCAGCTCGACTGGTCTTCAGCCTCCCGAAATTCACCCGCTCCGCTCCTCCGCTCTCTCCACTGGTTACCGGTGGCGGCTCGCATCCGCGTCAAAACACTGGTTCTGGCGTACCGTGCTCTGAACGGATCGGGCCCCGTCTACATCCGGGATATGGTCACACCGTACACCCCGGCACGTTCGCTCCGCTCGGCAACAGCCGACCGACTTGTGACTCCTGCACCTCGAGCTCATCACTCTACATCCAGACTGTTTGCTGTCCTGGCTCCTCAGTGGTGGAACGAGCTCCCCACTGACATCAGGACAGCAGAAAGTCTCTACATCTTCCGTCGGAAACTAAAAACACATCTTTTCCGACTATATCTGGAGTAAAACACAGATTATCACTTCCGTGGCTCTTAAATAGCTCTTACTTATGGTACTTTTGTAGTTCGACTATGTTGAGGAAATGTTACTTCCTGTATTCTTGTTGTTCTTAGTTTGTACTCTTGGTTGAAATGCACTTATTGTAAGTCGCTTTGGATAAAAGCGTCTGCTAAATGACATGTAATGTAATGTAAAATGAAGTAGAAAGATGGTCTTATGCATGGGGATTCAAGTTTTCTGTGGGGAAAACTAAAACAATCATGTTTACTAGGAAGAGAGGAGTGGTTACTCAGCTAAAGCTATATGGGCAAATTATTGAACAAGTGAAGGTTTTGAGGTTTCTAGGGGTGTGGTTCGATGATAAGCTAACATGGAATGAGCAGATTCAGATGATAGTTAGGAAATGTACAAATATTTTAAATGTGATGAGGTGTCTAACCGGGTCGGAATGGGGAGCCAGCAGGCCTGCAATGAAGAATATTTATATTGCGCTGATGAGATCAGTTCTTGATTATGGGTGTATAGCGTTTGGAACTGCGGCAAAAACGTCACGAAAAAAGTTGGATGTGGTGCAATCTCCGGCTCTGAGACTTTGTTGTGGGGCTTTGAGAACAAGTCCTGTGTCTGCTCTCCAGGTGGAGGTGGGTGAGATGCTGCTGCATTTGAGACGTAAACAGTTAATGTTGAGCTATTGGGCCAATCTGAAGGGCATTCCGTGGACAAGCAGCCAACCAAAGGGGCCTGCGCCGTGTTGGGAAAGCCAAAGGACAAGCGGGCTGCTTCGCGTGGAGTCGTGGACAATCTGCAAGGGAGATGGGGTTGAATCAGATCAAATCCACTGCTACCGCGTCGCTATCGGTAACACCTCCTTGGTTATTTTCCTCAGTATTAGTTGATCAATTTTTTCTCACTCTGAACAAAACCCAAGCACTTAAAAACATTGATAATATTGCAGGAATGGTGGAGGATAGGCTAAAGACGACATATAAATCATTTACTCCGGCATTCACGGATGGATCGAAAGATCCTCGTCCAGGTAGAACCGGTGTTGCGGTCACCAGCCCATCTTTTCGTTATGAAGTCAAACGGAGATCGTCAGACCATCTGTCGGTGTATCCAGTCGAGACATTGGCCATTCTAGCAGCACTACAGTGGGTGGAGGAAGGTCAGATAAGTACGGTCATCATTTGTTCGGATTCCAGTTCAACATTATTGTCATTACAATCACTCACATCTAACAGCAGGCAGGACTTAATCAATGAAATACACAAAGCACTTTTCCGTCTTAAGCATATGGGTATGTTGGTAGCATTCATGTGGGTGCCGGCACATAGAGGGGTAAAGGGAAATGAAGCAGCAGATAAACTAGCAAAGCAAGCATTGGAATGTCAGAACAAGAAGGACATTTTATTTCGCAAATCAGAAGCTAAATCAATAATAAAGGAAAACATTATGAAGGAATGGCAGCACAGTTGGGAGGCAGGAGGCACAGGAAGACATCTGTATACTATTCAGAAGGAGGTTAACAAGGGGAGGACAACAATATTTAGCACTAGAGAAGAAAACATATTGAGTAGACTCAGGATTGGACATACAAAGCTAAACAAAACAATGCAATTAATTAAAAAACACCCAACCGGACTGTGTGAGTACTGCAAGACAGCAGAAACGGTGGATCATGTCATGTGGCATTGCCAGACATTTAGAAGCGAGCGAGGCAGGTTGAAGAGGAGGCTGGCAGGAGGAGGGGTGCAATTGAGGGATGCATTATCCTTGAGGGCAGGAAGGGTGCTGCAGTATCTGAAGGAGACAGGGTTGAAGAGAAGAATTTAGGGCACTGAAGTTGACAGGGCTCCCTTCTTAGTTTCGTTTATTTTAATTAGGGTCCTCGTCGACTTCGCAAATGAGAGGAACCTATTGTTATGTGATTATTAGGGCCGGGGCAAGCGTCGTAGTACGTCCGACGAGGACCTATTGTTATTCGCATGTTTATTATTATTATTATATATTGCCTTAGCATGGAGATACGAGTGTCTCGGACTGCCACGACAACGTTCAAAATTTCCAAACATATCAGGATCGGCGAAAATGGGAATATTTTAGAGGTCGCGGGATAAAATTGACAAGAATTAGCTCTCTAGCGCCCCCTTGCGGGAGTAAGAGCATACCATTTTTCAACAATGACCGATTGACTTGAAATTTTGAGCTAGAGGTTCACCTGGACCTGCTCTACAAATAACTCAATGGTGGCCATCAAATGCGCCTAACTAGATTTTCCACCATTTTGAATTTTGTCAAAAAATATTTTTTTCACTTTTTTCCAAAACGCTTTGTCCGATTCACCCGAACATGTCTGTGGTCCATTATTGGGTCAATGTCATCATAATCTGTGAAAATCTTGTTGATATCTTATTACGTTCAGACGATATCGACCAATGAACATTTAAAGGGTGTGGCCTAATATTTGCAGTTACATAACTTCCAAATCCTTTGGCCTAGCCTCACCAAATTTCTATCATATGTCCATATGGCATCCCTTAACCTACATTACGATTTTTAGCATATTTGACCATTAGGGCGCTGCAATTAATCACTCAATATCTGCATTTTTGGCCATTTTTGGCCATTTTTGATGTTTTTTGGAGGTTGTAAAACAGTTAACTCCTCCTAGAGCGTCCACCCGATTCATTCCAAACTCGCCCTATATGATCTTGAGACCTTTTTCCTCTTAAGTCTTTGAAAGATTTAAAAAATATTAAACTTTGAGAGGTCGGTCGAACTTTAAAAAACATAAAAACACAAGCCATAAAAATCCAAGTTGATGTAACTTGCCCATACATGATGTAATCTGCTCCATATTTCTCAGATATCATGACATACTGACCCTGAAGAGATTAATATGCAAATTTTTCTTATGGTCAAAGCGCCACCTAGTGGCACCATGAAGTTACATGTTTTATTCTTTTATATCCTGTTCATCACAGATTAGTCAGATCCCACTCAAAATTTCCCAAGATAGACCTAATACCTTGGTAATGCTCCCCTGCGAACGTAACCATACGTCGAACATTGGGACCTCGGTATAGCGTCAGTATGGTCCTTCGCCGTGAGCGAATAAACCAATGTCACTCGACTCCACATCATCGGATCCAATCCAAACTCCACATGTGTGATGAGACTCCAGGCCTGAAGACCTCTGCAGTCTAATTTGTCATTTTAGTCGTAGCGCCACCTACTGGTAGTATGAAGTACATATTTATCATACTTTGGCTTGCTTCTCTTAGTCGGTCAATCAGATCGGCTTCAAATTTGTAACACACAATCCAAACATTGTCATGATGTCTGCCCACAAAGCATTTTACGTTCGCTGTTAAACTATTGCCGTGGCAACCCATTCTTCGCATCAAACAACGAAGGGGCTTTGGAGGGACTAAACATGCTCCCTGTGAAAATACCCTTGGCAAACATATTAAGAATCAAAGATGTAGTTACCAGATAGGATTTGTATTCTTCAAAAATGGTAATTTGTGCTCCATAGCGCCACCTACAATATTCAATTAGGCAGCCCCGGTGCTACATTTGACCTACATGTATAACGCTGGGTAGGTATATGTAACACAAGTAGACGGAAAGAAAAGTCTCTTGGCACCATGCTCTAAACTGTACCGGATGTCGCCAATATTGATTTCTGTTTCACCATGTTTGTACATAACTCCTCTCATTTCCACCTACAGGGCATTCACCTGCGTTTCATACTCCAGGCCAGCAGGTGGCGGTAATGCCAATTTAAAAAAACTTCTAACTCTTGGTCCGACGGTCATAGACACTCAGCCGGGTGATCCCACGACTGGCAAGTACCCTCGACGTGCGTGAATTGTCGAGGGCCCGCTCAATGCTGCTAGCAGCTTTAATTAGGGCCCGAGACGACGTACGTAGTACGTCCGACGAGGACCTATTGTTATTCACATGTTTATTATTATTCGTATTACCCGCCTTAGCATGGAGATACGAGTGTCTCGGACTGCCACGACAACGTTCAAAATTTCCAAACATATCAGGATCGGCGAAAAATTCGATATTTTTGAGGTCGCGGGAAAAAGTGACAAGAATTAGCTCTCTAGCGCCCCCTTGAGGTAGAAAGAGCATACTTTTTTTCAACAATGACCGATTGACTTGAAATTTTGAGCTAGAGGTTCACCTGGACCTGCTCTACAAATAACTCAATGGTGGCCATCAAATGCGCCTAACTAGATTTTCCGCCATTTTGAATTTTGTAAAAAGATATTTTTTTCACTTTTTTCCAAAACGCTTTGTCCGATTCATTCGAAAATTTCTGTGGTCCATTATTGGGTCAATGTCATCATAATCTGTGAAAATCTTGTTGATATCTTATTACGTTCAGACGATATGGACCAATGAACATTTAAAGGGTGTGGCCTAATATTTGAAGTTACATAACTTCCAAATCCTTTGGCCTAGCCTCACCAAATTTCTATCATATGTCCATATGGCATCCCTTAACCTACATTACGATTTTTAGCATATTTGACCATTAGGGGGCGCTGCAATTAATCACTCAATATCTGCATTTTTGGCCATTTTTGGGCATTTTTGATGTTTTTTGGAGGTTGTAAAACAGTTAACTCCTCCTAGAGCGTACATCCGATTCATTCCAAACTGGCCCTATATGATCTTGAGACCTTTTTCCTCTTAAGTCTTTGAAAGATTTAAAAAATATTAAACTTTGAGAGGTCGGTCGAACTTTAAAAAAACATAAAAAAACACAATTCGCCATAAAAATCCAAGTTGATGTAACTTGCCCATACATCGTGTAATCTGCTCCATATTTCTCAGATATCATGACATACTGACCCTGAAGAGATTAATATGCAAATTTTTTATTATGGTCAAAGCGCCACCTAGTGGCACCATGAAGTTACATGTTTTATTCTTTTATACCCTGCTCATCACAGATTAGTCAGATCCCACTCAGAATTTCCCAAAATAGACCTAATACCTTGCTAATGCTCCCCTGCGAAGCTCGTAACGATGCGTTGAACATTGGGACCTCGGTATAGCGTCAAAGTATGGTCCTTCGCCGTGAGCGAATAAACCAATGTCACTCGACTCCACATCATCGGATCCAATCCAAACTCCACATGTGTGATGAGACTCCAGGCCTGAAGACCTCTGCAGTCTAATTTGTCATTTTAGTCGTAGTCGTGTCTGTGTCGCGTGGCGTTACGGCAAAAGTGGTGTGAAGTGTCCAGCCAGCAAGCCAATAAGCTTCAAGGAGGAGGAAGGTCGAGAAGGCCCCAGCTCAGCTGAGGGGTAAATTATTTCTTCTGCCAAACTTCTCTTTGATTAGATTTGTTTCAAAAATAATCTTATCTGGTATAATGATCAATGGAGAAGAGGGACCTCTTTATCTAGGGCATTACCAGAAAATGGAGGGGCCTTAGGACCCACCGAAGAGTTTTAATAACACTAAGAAAAAATAAATATTTATAGAATTTAATTGCCTTACGATTTATTTAATCTTCTTTAACCAATAAACCCCTGACCTTTATGGGACATTAATTAAACCCCCTCCCCAACGAATAATATCACGTAATTTCACTTACCTGTGACAACCGGAAACGGAACTGGAAATAATCCCCGCGGAAAATAGCCCCCACCTAGACGCTCGCTCCATTTCTCGTTCCTTCGGACCCGCACTCCGGACCAGGAAGGACACGGACTCGACTGAAGAATTAAAACGGGTGAGAAGCCTTAACAACCGGACCAATATTACTGTTTATATATATGTTATTACCGGTGATTAAAATAGATCCTTCGTTGTACCCGTTCCCCCGCGCATTTAGCGATCTATTTCGTGTCATGGACCCGCTCCACAGACCGCAGGACGACACGGACGTGCTCCTAGATTTTGATACGGGTAAGAATACTTTAGAACTACACACACACTATGACTGTTAGCCTCCTTAGACACTTTATGACCGAACAGATAATTTTAAAAGAGTCTATAGGGTCCGTTAAAGGTTACGTTAGGTGCGCCGTTTAGGTTAAAAAACAGGAAGGTCCGCGGACTGACTTTTTATGAAACGTTTAATATAAAAACCTTTATTTCAAGCCATCCCTCCGGCCCCACAAGCCGGGGTCGTGTATAAAAGAGACCTTAACCCGTTTACCACCTTAAAATAATTGGTTTACTTAATTTAAAACCGAGCTTTGGGGTTAAAATCATAAAAAATGTTTTTCATTCCTGCTCCCTCTGACGTCACGGCGCAGCCAGACAGCGGCATGAGGAGCTGGAATGAAATTGTAAACAGTGACACGTGTGTTACTGCCCGGATGGGGCCCTTCCTCCGTGTATATGTACATAGTCTTTTTGTGTGTGTATACGTGGGGGGGCCCTCTATTGGGCCGACTTCGGCTTAAAGAATAAAAAGATGCCAGAAGGTAAATGTTTCAGTCTGTAAAGTTCTGTAACTCTACAGCTGCTCATCCTGATGAACTGTGTATCATCTGGTCAGAGACTAACGGCCTCATCGTGTATAATCAATGCTATGATGGAACCATGTAGTTTCATTCATATCTGGCTGTATTAATACTAATATTACTGTTATATGTTAAGTGTTGAAAAAGTTGGTAAAAAGTGAACCATACAGATGTTTTATTTATTACTATTATAGATAAATATACCAGTCTCGTATTTATGATACCATTTTGTTTTTATGGTATTGAATTCTGGTATCGGGTATCATGATATTTATGGCAGGTATGTAATATGTATAGAAGTTATAATATGAGCGTGCTGGGTGTGATAAATTAAAAAGACACTTGCCAACATTACACCCCTCTCACGTAAATACGCCACATGAGTTCTTTCAGAGGACATTTGTTGAATACCTCATGCAGGTAAATCACTTTGTAAAAGTGTCAGTATTAACAAAACAGTCAATTAAAAAACGTCTAACTCTTGGTCCGACGGTCGTAGACACTCAGCCGGGTGATCCCACGACTGGCAAGTACCCTCGACGTGCGTGAATTGTCGAGGGCCCGCTCAATGCTGCTAGCAGCTTTAATTATTATTATTCTTTGGCGTGTTTAAACGTCGACTGGCCGCACACGGTGCGCCCCAGCAGACTTAAATTCCACATGTACAAGCAGACTGGTGAAAATTTTCATATTATTGAGTTTTCGTATTAGTGTATACAGAAATGGCTCTCTAGCGCCCCCTAGAAAATTCGTTTTTAAAACAATTTACATTGCTTCCCCCGATGACCGACTGACTTGAGATTTGGTCCACAGGTCAGAATTGACCTGCTCTACAAAAAATCCTCTTGGAGCGCGAAGCTCCGCCTACTTAGATTTTCCGCCATTTTGAATTTTGTTAAAAACACTTTTTGTTTAACTCCTCCGAAACGCTTAGTCCAAATCATACCAAACTTGCTGTGGTTCATTATCGGTTCGATGCCATCAGAAATCTTTGAAAGATTGTTGATATGTCATTGTTTTCAGAAGATATGGACCAATGAACATCCAAGGGGTGTGGTCTAATATGTAAAGACACCTAACTTCCAAATCACTTGGTCTATCTTCACCAAATTGATATCCTATGTCCACAAGGACACCCTTAACCTACCTTGATTTTTTCATAATATTTGAACATTAGGGGGCGCTACAATCAATCCCTCAAATTAGGCCTTTTTTCATGTTTTTACGGGTTGTAAAACCGTTAACTTCTCCTAGAGCTTAAACCCGATTCATTCCAAACTTGGGCAGTAGGGTCTTGGGACCTTTGTCTTGAAAAATCTTTGAAAGATTTCAAAAATATTAAACTATGTGCGTTTGCTGGACCGGCAACGAAACGCCATTCGCCATGAAAATTGACGTTGTTGTAACTCAGCCATACTTAATGGGATCTGCTCCATATTTCTCATACATCATGACATAATGACCCTGGAGACATCGATATGCTAATTTTTCCATATGCTAATTTTTTTTCTGGAAAGAAACGCCATTCGCCATGAAAATTGACGTTGTTGTAACTCAGCCATACATAATGGAATCTGCTCCATATTTCTCATACATCATGACATAATGACCCTGGAGACATCTATATGCTAATTTTTCCATATGCTAATTTTTTTTCTGGAAAGAAACGCCATTCGCCATGAAAATTGACGTTGTTGTAACTCAGCCATACATAATGGAATATAATATTTCTCATACATCATGACATAATGACCCTGAAGACATCCATATGCTAATTTTTTTTCTGGACGCCATGAAAATTGACGTTGTTGTAACTCAGCCATACATAATGGAATATAATATTTCTCATACATCATGACATAATGACCCTGAAGACATCCATATGCTAATTTTTTTTTCTGGACTTAGCGCCAACTAGTGGCACTAGGAAGTTACATGTTTTTTACTTTTATACACTGCTCCTCGCAGATTATTCAGATCGCTCTCAAAATATACCAGAATAGACCTAAGACCTCGATGATGCTTCCCTGTGGAGCTCGTAGCGACACGTTGAATCACATTCACATGTAATTTACATGACAAGGTCTAGACTTCACATGGATACACATGATGCATGTATATGTTCAAATTGTCACAGCGCCCTGCTGGCAACCCTGGACTCGCCAAATCTGCTCCAAACTTCTCATGCTTCGTAGAATTCAAGGCCTGAGGATATCAACAAGCCTTTTTTCACTCAGAGTCAAAGCGCCACCGACTAGCAAAGTCAAATCAGTGTCGCGTGACCCAGGTCAACGCCCGAACGCCGTGCATGCGCCTCGGCCGAGGGGGCCGGCGTCCGGCCAGCACCCCCGACGTGCGAAGCAGGAAGAGGACCCGTTCATCGCTGCTTGCAGCTTTAATTTTATTTATTTTCTTTTTGAGGGGATAAAGTGCTAGATATTTCTAGTTCGCAAAGAAAGGCAGTAGGTGGCGGTAATGCACCAGTTTGGATGCCAGCCGCCTAAAAAGAAGAAGGAGAAGAGGGGCTTCCTGTGAGACGCCCCGAGTGCTCGTCTTCACGCCTCGTGTCTGTGCTGCGCTCCACAGGCGACTAGAGAAAGGCGTGGACCACCTGACCAACGCCATCGCCGTGTGCGGTCAGCCGCAGCAGCTGCTGCAGGTGCTGCAGCAGACTCTGCCTCCGCCCGTCTTCCAGATGCTGCTCACCAAGCTGCCCAGCATCAGCCAGGTAGGCGGGCCCAGCGCTCCTCTCGGACCTCCGCGAGTCCTTCGTTCTCCACGGGAACAAGCGGGAGCAGAAGAACATAACGGGCCACCGAGAAGAGACTAACCCCGCTGTGTGTTGTGCTCCGGTCCTGCAGCGGATCGTGAGCGCCCAGAGTCTGAGCGAGGACGACATGAGGACCAGGAGGAGACCGCCCCCGAGCCCTCCTCCTCCTCCTCTTCCTCACGTGGACCCTCCGTGACGACCTTGCCAACGCCTCGGCCTCCATCACGCCGGCCGACGTCCATCACTTCCGGAAGTGGAATTTAGTTTTGTTTATTCCTGGTTCATCCATGACAGTCGTGTGTGTTTGTCTTTTAACTTAAATGACCCGTTTTGGGGTATGAAGAGTATCTGGATCATAACAGCCCCCCTCCCGTCCCGACAGCATCGTGTACCAGGGTTACTCCGTCCTCGCGGTTCCTTTATCAGTCGTGGAACGTTCCAGAAACGGGAATCTTCTCTCCGCTCCACAAAGTATTTATTGTTTCAATTAGTTTGTTATCGGTCTTCTGTTCATTCTCGACTGTCAAACACTTTGTAAAAAAAGTGCTGAAATGTTTTGTTTTGTCATTTTGAGAGAGGACGACGCTCTGTAGGAAAATAAAACAATGTGGACAGACTGAAGTTGTCTTGTGAGATTCTTTTATTGTTATTAAATTACGCCTCCATCTACTTTTTGCTGGTCGCTGTGTCATCCGTTTAGTAAATAGCTTGTAGTGAGAAAACATTTCCAATGTCTTTTATTTCTGTACCTGAGAACTTGGGACACGACGAGCCACATCTGGACTCCAGCTCCTCGTGTCCAGTCGGCATCCTGAACTGACACCTTCACAATGTTTGTTTGGCCAAACCTCAACATTATGACTAAAGCATTGACATTAACAAAGAAAAGTAGCAAAACTTCACATTTGTGAAGCTGGAAACATGAAATGTTTTTACAGGTAACATTTATTAAACCATTACAAATAGTTTCCATTTCATTTTCTGTCAATTGACTCATGGTTTCAGATGGACTTGTAAGAACTGTAAAAATAATATTTTTCAAACATCTTTTATTATGAAAGTCACAGAATACAATTTATTTGTCATGAAACACAACTTCTGTCAACCAGGCTTTACTTTTCTGGATCTTTCTTCTGGACGTGGAAATAAATGTCTTAGATTTAACAAAGATTTGAATTGATA
>NW_026613262.1:1219781-1246738 GCF_029220125.1 Pseudoliparis swirei
CCCAAATAAAAACAAGTAAATACATGATGTATAAACAACTATGTAATTAACCATGGACATAAATATCAGAGGAAATAAGCGTGTTAAATACATATGTATCAATAACAGGTATACTGCCATCTAGCAGTATAAAAGGGTGAACCGTTTACTCTCACGGGTGAAATATAGTCTCTGCACAGAAACATTACTTTGATTAATCTATATTGAACTGTGTTGCATCAAACAATGCAACGATTAAGTGAGAAGCGTGATTCTTGCTGTGTGGGCTACGAATATTAAACTTCGTCGTCATCAAACGCCATCATATCTGGTGTTTACCATTTATTTCGCCTGGTCACCACCATGCATGCTTCCGCACGTTAAAAATATCCAGGTTAATTATTTATTCTTTATATTGACTAAGTAATATTCTTCTAACATTACCCTTTGCTATGTTGTTGCATCGTTAAAAATATCCCGTTTAATTATTTATTACTTTATATTGATTAGTGTTAATATTCTTCTAAGGAGTTAATACGAATATGTATCACTGGGCATGTATCACTGGCTTTTATTTTGACTTTGTTTTAAGCACTTCCAGTTCACCTTCGCTTTTTGGTTTCAGACAGCAAAACGAATCACGGAGTGGTATTCAGATCGTTTCCGCTTTTGGTTTCAGCGGGCAGAAAAAACTTTCACGTGATTTCACGTGATTCTGTTGGTGGAATGAACGAAATGACGAAATAACATTACGTGCGGACCGTAATGTTTTGTTTTCGTTCATCGATCAAATGAGGAAGATCTGTATGAAATCACGTCATTTTCGTTTTCTGTTGAAAACCAAAAGCTGAGCGGAAAACTTTGAATACCACCTCAAATGATTTCGCTTCTGCGATCTGAGAACCAAAAAAACCGACAGAACAGAAAGTGTGCTAATGAAAGATGAATGAAAGTCAAAATAAAAGCCAGTGATACATCAGAATCAGAATCAGAATCAGAAACAGGTTTATTGCCAAAGAATGAATGTTTTCACAAACAAACAAACTGATTCGTATTAATCTTAGAAGAATATTAATTAATCAATATAAAGAATAAAGAAATAAACGTGGATATTTTAATGATGCAAACACATAGCAGGGTAACGTTAGAAGAATATTAATTAGTCAATATAAAGAATAAATAATTAAACCTGGATATGTTAGCGACAGTGGTGACGACGGGAAGTTTAATATTCATGTACACAAATCACTCTCACTTAATCACAGTTCCTACTATAGATTAATCAAAGTAATGTTTCTGTGCAGAGTTGTTGCTGTTATTTATATTTCCACCGCAGAGTAAACGGTTCACCTTTATACCGCTAGATGGCAGTATACCTGTTATTGATACATATGTATTTAATGCCGTTTATTTCCTCTGATATTTATGTTCATGGTTAATTTATGTTTATATGTGTGTGTGTGTGTGTTTATGTATGTGTGTGTATGTATATATGTGTGTGTTTATGTATGTGTGTGTGTATGTATATATGCGTGTGTGTGAGTGTATGTATGTATATATATGTATACGTATGTATGTGTGTATATATATGTATATATATATGATTCTTTGAAATACGTTTTTTTCGAGAAATCATAGGTTAGGGCACTTATAAGCTCGTTAGCTTCAGCCTCGACCCTTCTCACACTCTTCTTTGTTGAATTATGATTGTTGTATATTTTAAGGATCGAAATAAACTAAATCATCAACATGTAACCTGTTCTGTTGTGACTCTGCTGTCAGTGTCTTAGTCCTCTGACTACATCACATCATCATCATGTAGTTCTTTGGTCTCCAGAAGGATGGAGCTCTGTGTTGTGTGTGAACATGTTTTGAGGAGTTGACTCCATGAGTTATTGTATCAGAGTGAAACATGGAGAGCACAGCTCCTCACATCTCTAACATGTCTCACATAGTTTATAGGAGTGATTGTTAGGCGTTGTTGCCTGTGTTTAGCCGTATGGCTTTATCTCTGCATGTACATTTAGATAAGCCATATTCAGCTCAGAGCCTTGTTTAGCTTATAGAGCAACAGGTCATGACCTTCTTTAGCTCAGAGCAGCAGCTCACATGTACTTATATCTGATCCAATGACATCTGCACAATCCTAGATTAGTCAAGAATGACAATCTTTGGTATTTTCTAATTCTTTATGTCAAGCACAAGTTAACTACTGCCCTAAAAGAGGAAGCCTTCAGAATTAGCGGAAGCATTGCATTAGGATTACATTCCTGTATTTGAATTGTATTGCTGGATCTCAATTCCTCTGATTCTTCCATCTGCAGTCAATCTGCTCGCATGATTTACATCATCAAAGTTTTGCCTTCCAAGAGCTGTTCCAAATGAAAAGTGAATGTCAGATGTATGAACCGTCCTGACTGAGTTTCCACTGAGCTTTATACCTGCTAAAGCTCAGGTCAAAATGGTGTTTAGTATGATGTGATTCATAGGTTGGCTCAGATTGTTTATCATTGATGTTTGTTCCTGCTGTTTGATTGTAGTGCTCAGACATCAGCTGTGTTCTTAGTGAAGCAATAGGTGTCAGATTACATCCAAACTGGGGGTGTCAGGTATGAGGGCGTGAGGGACATTATTCAGAATACCCTCACACACACAACTGAAATGCTCTCACACACATTACTGAAATGCTCTCACACACACACTAGTGAAATGCTCTCACACACTACTGAAATGCTCTCACACACACTAGTGAAATGCTCTCACACATTAGTGAAATGCTCTCACACACACACACACTAGTGAAATGCTCTCACACACACTGGTGAAATGCTCACACACACTAGTGAAATGCTCTCACACACCAGTGAAATGCTCCACACACCTGAAATGCTCTCCACACACTGTGAATGCTCTCACACACACTGCTGAAATGCTCTCACACACTACTGAAATGCTCTCACACACACTGGTGAAATGCTCTCACACACTGAAAACTATATGCTCACACACACACAACTGAAAATCTCACACATACTAGTGAAAAGCTCTCACACACACACATGATATGAAAAGCTCTCATACACACATATGAAAATTTCACTTGAAACGGAAGGCATTTCACTTTGGAAGGTGCAATGTTGCCATCCGTGGTTTTTCCGCATTGGGCAACTTTTGAAGTGTTGCCGCGGGTTGAATTTTGTGTCTGCGCGGGTTGAATTTTGTGTCTGCTGGTTCAGGTAGACCTATTTTGCATGCAAATTACATGAATATCTTTCAATAAAAATCCATATTTTAAATGAAATAATTTATTTATACCCAAATCCTACCATAAACTGCTTTTAATGCTGGCATACTAAACATTTGGTGTTACTTTGTAGATATTACAATACATTTGGCAATGATAGCAATGCTGTTGGACTTTAAAGCAGTGTATATGGTTTGTACGGCATGTTTGAGTTCTGATATTGGGCTGGTTTTGGGCTGGTTTTATTGGCCATTGGGCTGGTTTTGTCACACAGACCTGGCAACCCTGGGAAGGTGTTTCAGTTGAAACGGAAGGTGATCAAGGATGGCAGATCAACAATGTGCTCAACAGGCCCAAACAACGGCGTTACTAAACAACATATTGGCCTCAGCGGAGACAATCAGAACACTGTCTAATGCCTCAACTGTTCGGCAGCAGCCGGTGTTACACCCCTACTGGTTTTCAAACCTACTGGTTTCCCTACGCGTGTGTTGTGTTCTCTTAACATCTGCAGCGGGCTCTGTCTCGCTCACCAGATTCGTCACACATTCACAAACATATTGCTGGAGATCTTCAAGCCACCGTTCATATCCATTTCGGCGATTACGATTGTATGAGTGAGCAGTGCATCACAGCCACGGATGAAGAAATACATTTTCGAAAAAATAAAAATAAAAAGATCGCCCGACCTGGTTTCGATCTCTTTCACGCAAAAGGAGACCGCACTCAAAGACGCGCAGTCTGTGCGCTGCACCACCAGATATTAGTTTCTGCTCAAGTAATTTATATATTGATCCATTAAGTCGAAGGGATCTGAAACAACTTGTTACCTTGAGCGGATATGTACACTTTGAAACATGTTTAGCGATGCTTGTTCGCAACATAAGAAATGTGACTTAATGTTTCAAAGTATGAATGTATCTGGTGGCGTCTTTGAGTGCAGTCTCCTTTTGCGTGAAAGAGATTGAAACCAGGTCGGGCGATCTTTTTATTTTTATTTTTTCGAAAATGTATTTCTAGTAGATGGCGTTGGTCAGGTGGTCCACGCCTTTCTCTAGTCGCCTGTGGAGCGCAGCACAGACACGAGGAGTGAAGACGAGCACTCGGGGCGTCTCACAGGAAGCCCCTCTTTCTTCTTCTTCTTCTTCTTCTTCTTCTTCTTCTTCTTCTTTTTAGGCGGCTGGCATCCAAACTGGTGCATTACCGCCACCTACTGCCTTTCTTTGCGAACTAGAAATATCTAGCACTTTATCCCCTCAAAAAGAAAAGAAATAAAATTAAAATAAACTAAACTAAGAAGGGAGCCCTGTCAACTTCAGTGCCCTAAATTCTTCTCTTCAACCCTGTCTCCTTCAGATACTGCAGCACCCTTCCTGCCCTCAAGGATAATGCATCCCTCAATTGCACCCCTCCTCCTGCCAGCCTCCTCTTCAACCTGCCTCGCTCGCTTCTAAATTGCTGGCAATGCCACATGACATGATCCACCGTTTCTGCTGTCTTGCAGTACTGACAGTCCGGTTGGGTGTTTTTTAATTAATTGCATTGTTTTGTTTAGCTTTGTATGTCCAATCCTGAGTCTACTCAATATGTTTTCTTCTCTAGTGCTAAATATTGTTGTCCTCCCCTTGTTAACCTCCTTCTGGATAGTATACAGATGTCTTCCTGTGCCTCCTGCCTCCCAACTGTGCTGCCATTCCTTCATAATGTTTTCCTTTATTATTGATTTAGTTTCTGATTTGCGAAATAAAATGTCCTTCTTGTTCTGACATTCCAATGCTTGCTTTGCTAGTTTATCTGCTGCTTCATTTCCCTTTACCCCTCTATGTGCCGGCACCCACATGAATGCTACCAACATACCCATATGCTTAAGACGGAAAAGTGCTTTGTGTATTTCATTGATTAAGTCCTGCCTGCTGTTAGATGTGAGTGATTGTAATGACATTAATGTTGAACTGGAATCCGAACAAATGATGACCGTACTTATCTGACCCTCCTCCACCCACTGTAGTGCTGCTAGAATGGCCAATGTCTCGACTGGATACACCGACAGATGGTCTGACGATCTCCGTTTGACTTCATCACGAAAAGATGGGCTGGTGACCGCAAAACCGGTTCTACCTGGACGAGGATCTTTCGATCCATCCGTGAATGCCGGAGTAAATGATTTATATGTCGTCTTTAGCCGATCCTCCACCATTCCTGCAATATTATCAATGTTTTTAAGTGCTTGGGTTTTCTTCAGTGAGAACAAATTGATCAACTAATACTGAGGAAAATAACCAAGGAGGTGTTACCGATAGCGACGCGGTAGCAGTGGATTTGATCTGATTCAACATCATCTCCCTTGCAAATTGTCCACGCGAAGCAGCCCCGTTTGTCCCTTTGGCTTTCCCAACACGGCATGAGCCCCTTTGGTTGGCTGCTTGTCCACGGAATGCCCTTCAGATTGGCCCAATAGCTCAACATTAACTGTTTACGTCTCAAATGCAGCAGCATCTCACCCACCTCCACCTGGAGAGCAGACACAGGACTTGTTCTCAAAGCCCCACAACAAAGTCTCAGAGCCGGAGATTGCACCACATCCAACTTTTTTCGTGACGTTTTTGCACGCAGTTCCAAACGCTATACACCCATCATCAAAAACTGATCTCATCAGCGCAATATCAATATTCTTCATTGCAGGCCTGCTGGCTCCCCATTCCGACCCGGTTAGACACCTCATCACATTTAAAATATTTGTACATTTCCTAACTATCATCTGAATCTGCTCATTCCATGTTAGCTTATCATCGAACCACACCCCTAGAAACCTCAAAACCTTCACTTGTTCAATAATTTGCCCATATAGCTTTAGCTGAGTAACCACTCCTCTCTTCCTCGTAAACATGATTGTTTTAGTTTTCCCCACAGAAAACTTGAATCCCCATGCATAAGACCATCTTTCCACTTCATTCACGGCCTCTTGTACCTTCCCTTTAATGTGGTTTATGTTCTTCCCCCTCTTCCACAACGCTCCATCATCTGCGAATAGGGATCGTCCAATATCACTCTGAACTCGAAGGAACACATCATTCATCATGATGGAGAACAGTATTGGACTGATGACACCACCCTGAGGTGGACCATTCTCCACCGGGTATCTTCTCGATAGTGCTGTCCCAATTCTGACTTGGATAACTCTGTCAAGTAAAAAGTCTTTCATCCAATTGTATACTCTGCCCCCTGTTCCCATAATATTCAACTTAATCATCAACCCTTCCTTCCAAACCATGTCATAAGCCTTTTCCACATCAAAGAACACCGCCATCACTGACTCCTTCTTTACCTGGGCTTTTTTGATTTCTGTCTCTAAACAAATAATTGGGTCCATAGTTCCTCTACCTTTCTGAAATCCACTTTGATGAGGTGTTATCATTCCCCTGGTCTCCATATAATAGCTTAATCTCTCGGTTATCATTCTCTCCATCATTGTACCTACATGAGAGGTTAGTGCTATGGGTCTATAATTTGTTGGATTTGATGAATCTTTGCCCGGTTTCCTGATTGGAATAATCACAGCTTCTTTCCATGATCTAGGAAGTCTCCCCATTTCCCAAATGTTATGATAAAATGATACCAATTTCGTCATTGCTAACCTACCTAAATGCTTCAGCATTATATAACAAATGTCATCCTTTCCTGGTGATGTCAGTCCTCCTCTTTCTATCACCCTTTTAACCTCTTCCAAAGTAAATGGGGCATCCATTGAACTATTAGTATTGTCTCTTCTTTCCAGAGCACCAGGATGAGCCGACCGTGTCCTTTCCCTCCCTAATTTACCCTCTACAGCAGTGGTGCCAGGGTTACGGCCCGCGGGCCGGACTCGGCCCGACTGTACGTCACATCCGGCCCGCGGGTGATAAGGGAGAATTTTATATTATTTTATTTTCATCTAATTTTATTTTTAGATTGATTTTGGTGGAATCTGTCGACTGCACGTCACACCGGTCCATGGTGATAAGTAAGGTTAGGTACGAAACCGGTGCCACATTACAACCGGTAATACTCGGACGAAACAACGCACATTTCGGTGCTTCTTTCCGGTGCCTGAGCCGATTGAAATTGAAAAAAACTATTGTTGTGAACTTCTCTGGTGACTCCGCCCTGTCAGCAGGTTGCGAGCCTCTCATATTTAAGTTTGACAGCGGAGGCTGCGCCGTGTGTGACTGCGTGAACCCGTGTGGAGCACACCAGCGTCAGGCTGGACGACGGGGAGACCGTCACCGGTCCCCCTGAACACGGGAGACCGATGATGACGAGCAGCGGGAGCTCAGATTAGTACCGGAGCGTTGATTGCAAGTCTTGCATTCATAAAAGTAGCCCAAGAAATAATAAATTAGCCATTATAACTGTAAATATCCCGTTAAAAGGTTTATTGTTTTGTGTCGATTGCCTTATTTTGTATCTTCTTTATTGGTTTTGATGTATGCCTTTTTATATTGTATTGTTTTAATGGTTTTGTATATGTTTTAATCTACTTCGGTTTGAGCTACATTTGACTTTTATTTTGAAATGTTAAAAGGAAGCACCTTTATTTTATGTTAATATACAAACTTGACGGTACGGCTAAATGTTACGGACGGATGCACATTTTATTTAAAGTTTGATAGTTGTAATGGACCCGTATGAGGCTAACGCTCTTACGGTGGTGACAAGGAGGTTTTAATTCAAAGGATTTGGTTCATGTTTATACAACGGAAGAAAGGAAATAAAGAAGTTCACCAGCAGTAAAGTCTCACGCCGATTGATATACGGGGATCCGTTACAATAACCATGTTTAAGCTAGCTCGTAGCTTGCGCTAGCTACTTGTCTGGCGTGACAGTCTGTCAGCAGATGTGTTGGTGTCCAGCGGTCCCGGCTGTATACCCGGTGTTACCGGGAATATAATGACGGAGGAATAAAGACCGTGGGGCGTCACTTTGTTTCAGTGTAACTCGCTGTCAGAAGCAAAACTTTATTTGTCACGTGTCATCTTCAGTCCCTCTGATTGGTTGTTCTCTTTGCCCATCAACACAGTGACAGGTTAACCCTATAAAGTCTGCACATGACAATACATATCATCATATAATGGAGAACATGTATTGTGTATGTTAACAGTCTGATATCCGTTGTGTGTCAGTGCTCCATGATAACGGCTTCTACAGGGAATATGGCCAAAGAGGTTTTTAATGTCCTCATTGTGCGTTTAAAAAAAAAAGTATCGGTTCAGGCACCGTTTAGCACCGGTATCGTTTTAAAAGTACCGGTTTAGCACCGGTATCGTTTTAAAAGTACTGGTTTAGCACCGGTATCGTTTAAAGTACCCGGTTTAGTACCGTATCGGAAAAAAAACCAACGATACCCATCCCTAAAGGAGAATATATATTTTTATTTAATATAATTTTTGAATTTTCGTGGAATCTGTCAGTTGGTCTGTTGCTTCTTCCCGCCTCAGCTGAAGCAGCCCCGGGAGTGCTGATCAAGATGTCGTTTTCAAAAAAGAGGAAGGTTGACACTGAAGGTCGCATCTTTCAGGAAAGATGGAAGGAACAGTATTTATTTTGGGAAGTAGGAGGCAAACCCGTGTGTCTTATTTGTTCTCAACAAGTGGCTGTAGCTAAGGAGTATAACATAGCTGATGATATGAATTGTTATATGAATTTGATGACATCAATGTGCTTTGTTGATATGAATTGTTATATGAATTTATCTCATGTGAGTGTGGGGAGTTATGATATGTTTGGGATATGTAATCCCAATTTAAACCAATACAAAATAAAAACTAAAATATAATAAAACAGTTTACACTTGTGTTATTTATAGGAAATGTGTTTTGTTGGCACCTATAGTCTATTTTGGTGCATTTCTAATTTATATATGTAGGCTACTTGCATGGATAGGAAAATGTTACGTTTTTAGATGGTAACTGTCTCCTGCTTTAGGCTATGTAATTGTAGGCCTCCTTGTGAGGCAATTTTGGTGCCAATGCAATTTCTTAATGATGTGTCGGCCTTCATGAATAATTTCAAATAGCCTACCTATCCATGTGTTGAGTCAGTGTTTGGCCATTTCAGTCCGAAAGTGTTATCTGGCCCCCTGAGATCTCACTTGAAAAAAATCTGGCCCCCTGTCCAATTTCACCCTGGCATCCCTGCTCTACAGGAAGCCCCTCCCCCAGGGAGAGACTTTAACTCGCTGAGGACCAATGAGAATGCACGCGGGCGGCAATCAAACTGAAGGTGCAGCCGGTGTCGGTGCGAGGAGGCGTTACCCTGAGCCAGCAGCTCCTCCCCCAGCTGGATCTCCTCCAGGAAGAACTTCTGCACGGCCTCGGCGTCCTTCAGGTCCGGGAGCTGCAGGACAAACAACGGTCAGCCACGGGAACTCAAGCTCCTCGCTCGGGTCCTTCCGGGTCCCTGAGGTCAGACCTCACAGGAGGTCATCGTCCCGAGAGGAGCTCTGATCTGTGAGCCAGTTGAAGTCCAGCTGCATGCTGGGAGAAACGCTCCTTCAATCCCCATTATCCAATCAGGAGCCAGATAAAAGCAACCGGCTGATCACTGACTGCTGCCTTCAGAATAAAAGCCTAAAAATGATGCTGACTGCTTCTACTACAAATATAATCATCAGTTACATAGCATACAGTGTAGATGTTGACATGATGTGATGAAGACTTTGTAGAGAAACCACACAGCTCACTAATCTGCTCCGAGTTGATTGACAGGTGATATCAGGAAGTGATCCAACAGGTGTGAGCTCACCTTCGCCATGCCCGCCGTCTCTTTGGTTGCCTTCTGCTTTCTCCGCCCTGCCACACACACACACACACACACACACACACACACACACACACACACACACACACACACACACACACAGTCAGAGTCCAAACTACCAACGTTTTACGACATTAAAAACAAAGACAGTTGAGACACATAAGTCCACTTAGAAGACACACTTTGTTTTCTTTCTAATGTTTTTAACTATTCCTTTAAAGCAGTGGCTCTCAAACTGTTTCTGTGGCGCCCGACCTTGAAGAAAGATGTTCATGCCCGCCCAACAAAATGGTCTCTGCTGACTTTTAGTGAAAAGACGTTTGTGATTACTCCATCTGTGCCTTTTCAAATAATAGAATAAATAAAATTGCAATTACATTCAAGTAAACCAAATGTGCAATCACTTTGTTAGAACAATGCAAATAAAGTTATATACTCAATATACTCTCAGTTCATCCTCAATGTTGAGCTTTTGTTTTGAAGGGCACAGAGAAAACTCAAGCATGTACCTCAGTGGTCGCCAACCCGTCGATCTCGACCGGACGTTCGCTGTCGCTCTCAAAAATAAAATGAAAATAAAATCAGAAACACATTGTTCCTCATTCTCGAAAACGTTATAAAGTGTCTTCTGAAACGTTTTCTTCCTGACTGGAAGATCGACGTCAGAAAAGATCTCCGCCTGATTTTAATGAACGCCTGAAAACGGGTTCTCTAACACAGCGGCGTGGTCAGATGTGCCCCGAAGGGGAATGTAGTCCACAGTGGTCCTACAGGTGGGGCGTGCTCCTCTAGTGGGGAAAACGTGGTACTACAGATGGGGCGCAGGAAATGCAGAAAGACCATAGGGTTTTGATTTCATTCAATTATAATGAGGCCAAATAAAAGGCCTCAAGCTGCAAGTCCAGTCTGGACAGTCGTTTTCTTTCAACGCCTCAATAGGTAGATCTTGCCTGTCACGAAGGCCGAGGTCAGGGATCTTGGGCTCAAAAAGGTTGGTGACCACTGATGTACCTGAAGGTTCAGGCATTTCAACATATATTTATTAACGACTACGTTTTATGTCGGTGTACTTTGAACTTGTGTATCATGTGAAGTTCTCATGAAGCTCTTTCTGCATTTCCTCCTGCCGGTCTTTCATAAGAGCTGCAGATAAGAGTGAATAAGAAGTCCTCATGATGTCAGCAGTGTTGGAATAAATGTTAAATATTCAACTACAAAGTAGAAAAGCATGTTTGATACTTGTTTTGAATCATACTGGGATGTTTGCAGAAATTGATTGGATGGCCCTACCCCAAAAATATTTCACCTGCCGCCACTGGCAGACGACTCTGTGTGAGTCTCAGGGAGGTGAAGGTGAGGTTTACACCCACAGAGCTGCAGGTAAGAGGCGGAGCCACCCTGAAGAGGAGAGCTGCTGCTGCTTCACACTCAGGAAACGAGAGTTACGGTAAATGTTCACATTTAATGACGTTCGACAATTAAATGCAGTTTAAGAATTCTTTAACTAGTTTCCTGCAAGAAAAAAAATCTATATCAATAACATACGGCCATTTAGTTTGTTTAATAAAAGAACAAAGACCCGTTCTTTGGGAAAGGGAACTTAGATAGACTTCTGTTGTAATCTGGCGCTATAGAGAAAGTTACAGGGGGCCGGGGCTGCCCGGGGGCCTAGATAGAGCTTCTGTTGGGGACTATTTTCAGGGCGGATGAATCGACATCTGGTGCTGTCGTGTGTTTGTGGCAGCAGGGGAGAATTGAGTCTGAACCTGACGTTTAACGACAGTGAGAACAAGAAGGAGAACTCTCGCCGCGCTCGTCCTTCACGTGGTTTTGTGTTTTCGTGGCAGCCCGTCGTGAAGAGCACAGAAGCAAAGGAGCCACAGGAGGAAGCTGCAGAGGTCAAAGGTCAGAAGAAGACGAAGAATCAAAAGCTTCCGGAGAAATCGGAAGCCGACCAAGCTGGAGACCAGGTGAGGCGTTCAGGGACATCTTTCCATCTGTTAATCCACGGAGCCGCCTCTCCTGGTTCCTCCTGTCTTTTTTGCATTTGTAAATAACGTTGTTGTTATTTATATATTTTCTGACCTAACAAGTCTTTTTCCTGAAAATAAATCCTCATTCCTTCTTTCTTTGATCCGTAACATCCGCCCTCTCACTTCTTCAATGTATCGTCTCTCTCTCTCTTCTTAGGGAGATCAGTTTACAGAACGGACGAGGACGAGGGAAGACGACGCCCGCTCAGAAGAAGAAGAGGAAGGCGCCGGACGCGGAGACCAGTGCGGAGCACTGGGTGATGAAGAGGCACAAGCTGAAGGCCAGCAAAGAGGAGGAGGTGGTGAAGGAGAAGAGGACGGTGTTCGTCGGCAACCTGCCCATCAGCTGCAGCAAGAAGGTCCGCAGAGAGAGAGATGGTGTTAGAATATGTGAACGAGTCGTTTACTGTTAGGCCCCGCCTCCTCATCCCACAGGAAAGAAACACAGTTTATAACCAACTACATTTGAACAGCATTTAATGAACATGTTTCAATCTGTTGCCTTATTTAAATATGAAGACTTTATGAACTTATATTTAGTTTGGACTAACGAGCAGACCTCAGATCAGATCCGAGACCATTGCTGTTTGCCTTCTTTTTAAAAAATGGTTTATTCCTGGCTTGTTGGATGTTTTGTAGCAGAGAGGAAGAACCTGACCCCCCCCCCCCCCTTGTGTTTCAGACCCTGACGGCCCTCTTCAGAGACGAAGGATCCATCGAGTCCATCCGCTTTCGCTCTGTGGTAAATAATCCCACAACGCGCTGATGGAGCCGGAGCCGTCTGGCCTCGCGTCGCTCAGACACTCACAGCTCACATGTTCAGAGCTCAAGGCGCCGTCGGCCGTCGCGGCTCAGCGGCAGCTCCACCCGAGTCCACCGGGGGAACCGGGACTCGTCATCAGCTCCTGATGCTCTGCTTTGTTTCCCCCTGCAGGTCCGAGAGGACCCCCTGATGTCCCGTAAAGTGGCCGTCATTCAGTACGTTTCTGTCCCGGTCGGCTCGGTAGAAATGAGACTTGATTAACTCCTCAAATGTTCAACTCTGTTTTTCTTATTTCAATACTTCCCAGGCGCAGAATTCACCCCAAAACTCAAAGCTTGAACGCCTACGTGGTGTTCCACGACGAGGCCACGGTGGCCAAAGCGCTCGAGAGGTCCGTGACTCGGAACCTGAATGAAATCGACGGACGCTGGAGTCGCCTCATGACTAACAGCCGACGGCTAACTTTAATCTGCTCTGCTCTGTCCTCGGCGTGCCGACAGGAACGCATGGAGATCGAGAAGGACTTCCACATCCGGGTGGACAGAGTGACGGAGGGGCCCTCGGGGGCCTCGGTGAGTCGCCCGCAAAATCTGTCGAAAGTAATTGTTTTAAAATCAAATCTGTCAAACTATTTGCTGACGCTGTCCGTGTCCTGCAGCACGATCACAAGCGCTCCGTCTTCGTGGGGAACCTTTCGTTCGGTGAGTCTCTCGCTTCTGCTCTTTAACGCTGACGTTTGCGTATTGCATCAAAGTTGACCGTGTGTGTGTGTGTGTGTGTGTGTGTGTGTGTGTGTGTGTGTTTAGAGATTAAGGAGCTGGCTTTTCGGCGGCACTTTGAGGAGTGTGGCCCGGTGGACGCGATGCGATTGGTGCGGGACCAGAACTCTGGGCTGGGGAAAGGATTCGGTTACATCCTGTTTGAGGTACGGCGACCCGGGCGGCGCCTTTTCATTTAATATTTTTTTAAAGTTTGTGTTGTCTTTGTTCAGGGTTCGTACGGTCAGGGAAAACCTGGAAAAGTCATGGAATTTTAAAATGGTCATTTCCAGGCCTGGAAAAGTCCTGGAAAAAACTTAAATCATAAAAGTTTTGGAAAAGTCATGGACATTTGTTATAATGACATGTTCATTTACGCCGAGTTTGAAATAATTAATGTGATTTTTAAAGAAAGATGCTGAAAATATAAGCCCGGTCAATCAATACGCAACATTTTCAAAATTGTTCATGTTTAGACCGAGATTTCAGTTTGGTCATGGACATTTTGTGAGAAGTCCTGGAAATCCATCGGTCAAAATGTGTAAGAACCCTGTTTGTTTCCACGCCGTGTTTTCCGTGAGGGTTCACGTCCCAGTTTGTCTTCCCGCCGCAGAGCGCCGACTCGTGCAGCTGGCGCTGGAACTGGACGGCAGCAAACTGACGGCAGACCCGTCCGGGTGAAGAGGCGGAGAGGCAGAAGAATAACACTGACGCGCCAGGCCCCACGAAGGGGCCGGGGCAGGAGAGAGGAGGCGGTTGGAAAGGTTTCAAGTCTAAAAGAAGTTCTCTGGAAACCAGCAGGCGGCGACCAAGAGCTCAAACTCCTTCAAGGGAGAAATGGTGGATCCAAACAAAAAGAGTCAGAAGAAAGGACAGAAGAAGAAGAAGAAACCCAGAACCAAGAGGGCCGTTCACATCTGATGTTCAGCTGGTTTTGGGTTCTCACTGTTGGGGAAAGCAAAAGGTTTTTTTCTGGAGACATCACAACGTATTCCTCATAACATTGAGACCGCAGACAGAAACCTGAGTTTACTGTTTTAATGTTTTTATTGGTCCCCAGCGTGTGGATTCAGGTTTTCTTTCTCATCCATAGAGACATTTCCACCTTAAATCGCTGTGTTTAATAAAAAGTCACCGCACTGCTGTTTCATTCTGTTCACCATCTTCATGCTCGGCTTTGATTATTTGATATGGACATCGCAGTGGCTTCACAAGTGTAACGTACATTTAATTGTTTGTAGCTAAATGTTAATTTACAACACCTGTCCAAAGGAGGCTTTTTATATATATAAATATTATATATACAGTATATACACAAATTACAAGTGTGTTTTCTCTTCATTTCCACAAAGTCCATAAGACAGAAACACAGACCCAAAGAATGCAGCGCAACGTTTGAGTGTTTTCATTGGACACCAGGGGACATAATGCATTGTGGGATTCCAGACCGGCAACGCAACAACTTGAGGGTTGAAAGTGGCACAATTATAACTTGATGCAAATCACAGTTATTTAGCTTGAACGTGTTTTCAACGAGAAGAAGCAGCAGACAATAAATAGTTATGAGTTGATGGACAGGTGACGTCAGGAAGAGATCAACTGGTGTGAGCTTTGCCCTGCGCTTTGTCTCTCAGGTTGCCTTCTGCTTTCTCCGCCCTGCGACACAAACACAGTCAGAGTCCAAACTATTAACGTTTTATTAAAAACAAAGAGACAGTTGAAGCACACAAGTCCCCTTAAAAGACAAACTAAAGCTACACAACTCAAAGAGCTGCAGATAAGAGGCGGAGCCACCCTGAAGAGGAGAGCTGCTGCGTCACATTCAGGAAACGAAAGTTAACTTCAGAGTCAGAAACACTGCAGTCGAGACGAGTCTCTGCTTTTCTCTCAGAGACGATTCAAAGTGACGTCTTCAGGTTTTTCTCAACAACTCAACAGAGTCTCTTCCAAACACTGGTGAGTACATCTGATCATATTCACACCTGTGATCACCAGGATTAACACAACACTTTAGCTTTACTCGGGCAGGAAGTTCCTCTCTTATCACTTCATACCTGATGAATTATTAACAATATAACTGTGGCTGTCTGTCCACAGTCCCACGACACAGAAACTCACTTTAACTGCTGTAAACTGTCTCAGGAGGACTTTAGTAACTAGTAACTGAATCTGGTTTTCAGTTTAGTCTCACTCTGACTTTCCTGTTTTTGTTACTGTTCATTGATCACTTCCTCTATTTCCTCTAGTAGTTTCACAATAAGAGTTTATGGCTTTTATTGTGAAGCAGCTGGAGGAAATGTGATGTGTTAGTCATCAGTAAGCAGAGCTTTGTTGTCAGAGCTGTTCTTTAACTCACTTTGGACTTATTCTGTGCTGCTTTGCAAGAGGAGCGAGGTTGAGTCTGTCGGCACGACTTTGATCTTGGTTTCTTATGTCAAAGTTAAAAGCTTTTACCTTACATTTAATTTAGCTGACACTTTTATCCAGCGACTTACAATAAGTACTAACATGCTATCCTTTTTTTACTCAAGATATAGTCGGAAAAGAAGTGTTTTTAGTTTGCGGTGGGAGATTTAGAGACTCTGCTGTCCTGATGTCATCGGGAGCTTGTTTCACCAATGTGGAGCCAGGACAGCAAACAGTCGTGACTTTGTTGAGTGTTTAGCTCGGAGTAACAAGCCGATTGGTAGATGCTGAGTGGAGTGAACGGGGTGGGGTGTAAGGTTTGACCAAGTCCTGGACGTAGACCCATCTGTTTGCAGCTCGGTACGCAAGTACCAATGTTTGGGAAGGGTGAGCAAATGATACAGCCTAGAGAGTTGGTGTAAAAAGAGAAGAGGAGGGGATCCAGGACGGAGCCCTGAGGTACCCCACTAGTGAGAGGACAAGGTTCAGACACAACTCCTCTCCAGGTTACCTGGTGAGTGCGGTCGTTGAGGTAGGATGAGAAGAGGGAGAGAGCAGAACCTGAGATACCAGGTCCTGAAGGGAGGACATGAGGATCTGGTGGTCCACTGTGTCAAATGCAGCAGAAAGGTCTAGAAGGATAAGGACAGAGGAGAGAGAGGCTGCTCTAGCAGTGTGAAGGTGCTCAGAGACAACGAGGAGGGCAGTCTCTGTTGAGAGGCCCGCCTTGGAACCAGAAATTATTTTTACTTTTCAACAAATTATTGAATTCTATTTTGAACATGTTCTTCTTTTCTTCCTCAATGTGTGTAGATATGGCTTCTGCAAACTTTCTGCTGTCTGAAGATCAGTTCCTGTGCTCCGTCTGTCTGGATGTGTTCACTGATCCAGTGAACACACCATGTGGACACAACTTCTGCAAAAAGTGCATCACTGAACACTGGAATGTGAGTGACAGGTGCCAGTGTCCCATGTGCCAAGAGGTTTTCACCACCAGACCAGATCTGAGGGTCAACACCTTCATGTCTGAGATGGTTTCTCAGTTCAGACAGTCGACTCAGCAGAAAGCCAGCAGCAGCAGCTCAGAGCAACAAGAGTCCAGACCAGGAGAAGTTCCCTGTGACGTCTGCACTGGAACCAAACTGAAGGCCCTGAAGTCCTGCCTGGTGTGTCTGGTCTCCTACTGTGAGACTCACCTGGAGCCTCACCTGACAGCTTCACGCCTGAAGAGACATCAGCTGATGGACCCTGTGGAGAACCTGGAAGACAGGATGTGTCTGAAGCACGATAAACCTCTGGAGCTGTTCTGTAGGACCGACCAGACGTGTGTCTGCATGCTCTGCACTGTGTTGGACCACAAGATGCACAATGTTGTTCCTCTGAAACAAGAATGTGAAGGAAAGAAGGTGGAGCTGCAGAAGACAGAGGCTGAAACTCAGGAGATGATCCAGAAGAGACGCCTGAAGATTCAGGAGGTCCAACACAACGTGAAGCTCAGTGAGGAAGATGCAGACCGAGAGAAAGCAGAAGGTGTTCAGGTCTTCACTGGTCTGAAGGAGTCTGTGGAGAGAAAACTGAACGAGCTCATCACTACGATAGAAGAGAAGCAGAGAAGCACCAAGAAACAGGCTGAAGACGCCATCAGAGAGATGGAACAGGAGATCTCTGATCTGATGAAGAGGAGCACTGAGGTGGAGAAACTCTCCCTCTCTGAAGACCACCTCCACCTCCTCCAGAGTGTCCAGTCCCTCAACATCCACCATCCACCACCCACCAAGGACTGGTCTCAGGTCAGTGTTCCTCCAGCATCACATGAGGGGACTGTGAGGAGAGCTGTGTCTCAGCTGGAGGAGACGCTCAGGAACATGATGAAGACGCTGGTTGAAGTGAAGATGAAGAAGCTGGTTCCTGAAACTGAGCTGAAGAGGGTCCAGAAGTTTGCAGTGGACGTGACTCTTGATCCTGAAACGGTTCATCATAACCTCATCCTGTCTGATGATGGGAAACAAGTGAAACTTGCTCAGGTACATCAGCCACGTCTCCCCGACAATCCACAGAGGTTCTCTCACGATCCCTGTGTTTTAGGAACGCAGAAGTTCTCTTCAGAAAAACTTTATTACGAGGTTCAAGTTAAACAAAAGACTGAATGGATTTTAGGAGTGACCAGAGAGTCGGTCAACAGGAAGGGATTCATCTCACTGAGTCCTCAGAACGGTTACTGGACTATACGGGTGAGAAATGGAAACGAGTATAAAGCTCTTGCTGGTCCTCCAGTTGTTCTCTCCCTGAGGTCTGGGCCTCAGAAGGTGGGGGTGTTTGTGGACTATGAGGAGGGTCTGGTCTCCTTCTATGACGTAGAAGCTGCAGCTCTCATCTACTCCTTTACTGGCTGCTCCTTCAAGGAGAAACTCCTCCCATTCTTCTATACTGGTCGTTATCTTGATGGTATAAACTCTGCTCCTCTGATCATCTCTCCTGTTGGAGTAAACTAATCACTTCTAGGGATGGGCATCGAGAACCGGTTCTGTTTTAGAACCGGTTCCCAGTGAACCGATTGTTTGGGATCGTCAGCCAAATTCTTTAACGGTTCTGCTAACGGTCCTCTGTGGCGTTGCATAAACTTTTTTAGTTTCTTCAGACTGCAGCAAACATGGCAACGAGGCAGAAGCGCTCTAAAGTTTGGCTCTATTTCACAAGACAAAATGACAACTACGCCACTTGTAACGTGTGTCAAAAATCTATTTCGTCGAAGGGAGGAAATACAACAAATATGAATACATTTGAACACGCATGGAATTAAATGACAGGAATGTCATGTGTTCGATGCAGCAGCTCAGCTAACGTCGGCGCTTCATCTCTTTCTGTCCAAGGTAAACTCCTCAGAAGTGATCACAACCACTCACTGTGTGAAGCCATTTGCCTTTCTTGTATGTAGATCAAGTTATCTTCTGTCCCTTCGTTTGAAGCAGACATTTGAGCTCCGGCATTGGTCTCCCGTTATTGATCACTTCACGTTTGGATTTAAAGTCCAGTTTTGAGAAATGTTTGATCGTAACGGTATTAATTATTGGAGGGCGTGTGTTATCAGCAAACGTTCGCGTTATCGTGTTAACCCATTATTAAACTGAGCATATCGATTTTTAATCCATTATTAAACTTAGCATATAGCTAGCTTAGCTACAGAATCTTCCATTGTCACCCTACATTGAGGCAGAGGTCGTGTTCGCCTCCCCTCTTAATGTGGCTTTATGTCAGCTCAGCAAATTCAGCGATTTTGTTAGTGCCATTTGTTTCATTGTGTAAACCAGCTTTCACTATATAAATAATCTCCATTGCCATCCAATTTATCTGATGCTGTTCAGAGTCAGACCGGTCAGAGGCTGGTCGTCTGTCTGGGTCACAGGCGACAGCACGTCTTGTCCACCTCCTCATATCTTTGTGTTCATCCTCCAGCCCATCTGAGAGAGTGTTCTCCACGGCTGGAGACACAATAAGTCCTGAGAGATCGCGGATCCTCCCGGAGAAAGCAGACATGCTTATTTTTCTGCACAAGAATTGTTGATGATCCATACAATTGATGGTTGCACACTTGGTATTTGCCACTGCTAGTTTCATTTTTGGCAGCTCAGTTCATATACCCTTTAAAAAAAAGGAAGGAGCACTCTAATTTCTAGTAACATGTTTAAATTAAACAGAATACATTTTATTTAAGTTATGTAAGTTTTATTTTAAGTTCAAGAGGAATATGTATAAATGTCTTAGGTTATTAAAAAAAATGTAAATGTGTATGTATACATACTGTATATGGTATGTGCAGCATTATAGAAAATTATATAAAAGAAAATTAATATAAATAAACCTGTTTGTGCTCTTTTTTTCACCCCTTGCCCAATAAGAATCGTTAAAAGAATCGATAAGGAATCGAATCGATAAGCAGGAATCGATAAGGCATCGGAATCGTTAAAATCGTATCAATTATCATCCCTACTGGCGAGTGGGAGGCGTCGAGGTCTCATCCTAATCCGCCGTGCATCTCCTGTTTCGATGGAATGCTGGATGAGATCTGTGCGGCCCACATCGTCCTCCGACATTGAAAAACAGTCCTTGAACTCAAGAAGCAGCTGCCACAACAGGTCTTGTTCGCTAGGAGTCAGACCACCACAGTTTGCCTGCCAGACCTCCCTCACTGCCAAGACTCTTTCACTGTCGTCAGGTGGAGAGGCGTTTGTCACCTGTGTGTGTGGACTTGTAGCTGGCCGGACAGAGGCTGGGGGTGGGTGCAACTCAGCAGCTGGCAGGGTGGAGGGCAGTGTGGATAGCTCCTTTGAAGGGATGCAGCTGGGGGCAGCATCATGTGTTGTCTCAGCCGTCAGCGTGACAACGGTGTGGGTCGCAACACAGCCAGGCCGGGTCTGGATGACATGACCATCAGGGAACGTGAGAGTTCCTCTCTTTGTGTCGATGACACAGTCCAATGCCCCGAGAACATCCAGTCCCAGTATACAGTCCTCCAGGTTAGCAACCCACACCGGGCAGCGGATAGACTTTTCCCCCAGGCCCAGAGTCACTATTGCTTCCCCAACCATGGGAGTTCGCTCCCCGGTGACTGACTGCAGTTTCACTATAGTGGGAAAAATATCAGTTCCATTTGTCACCACATCGGGCCTCACCAGGGTTGCTGACGCACCTGTGTCTACCAGTGCAGAGCAGCATGTCCCTCCAATGGTGAGCATTGCATACCAACAGTCTCCTATCCATGTTCGACCCAGCACCACGAGTCGCTCTAGCTGACCATCAAAATCCTCCGTGGTCTGGTTGCCCCTATTTGGTCGGACGGTTGCGTAGCTTAATTAGAGGGCTGGGACAGAGTGCCAGGGTCCACATCGTCGATTGTGCGGTCCCCGGCTCGTTTCCCTTGTTCGCGGTGACGGGGCAGTGTCGACCAGGTGGCCAGGCTGGCCACACCCCAGCAGACTCTTGGTCGTGGCTTGTCTTGCCTCTCATCTCTCGAAGTGGCAGCCTCACTAGCTGGGTTAGCTCCCCACCCAGGCAGGCTGCGCCAACTCCTCTCCGTCTCACAAGCAGCGCTCTTTGGTGCTTTTTCAACCACTTTCCCATGGCGCCAGCACACAGCATCTCTCTCCGTTGCTGACTCAAAGCTCCTGAGCGACCCCGGGTGAGGAGTCGTGTCTGGATGCGCAGGTCAGCTGGCAGCAGGGCCTGGAGGAAGTGGTCCCTATAGCTCCCTCTGGATGGACGGTGCATGTGGGCGTAGGTGAACAAGCCCCTCAATGTCATGAGGAGCTCCCTCAGCGGCTCCTCTGGCCGTCGCTGTCTGCTGCATCGTTCAGAGCGGAGCAGGCTAGTGGCAGAGCATTGTCCAAATCGTGGCTTTAGAGCCCCAATGAGTGCATCATAATCACTCCTCTCATCAGGACTCAGCAGCAGCAGGCTTGATAAAGCGTCACCCGTGAGGCTCATCGCTAACTGGAGAGCTTTTACTTCAGTGGCCCATCTACTGGCGTGGGCTAATAGTTCAAATTGTGCATGAAAAGCTTCCCATGGATTTACCGTCATATCTGGGGGTCTTTATTGTGGACGGAATAGCTTCTCTCCGTGTCTCCGCAGTTCGTCATGTCCTTCCTGCGCAGTTATTCCTCTGGCCGCCATTTCTCACCGGGCGCCAGTGGCCAAAGCCTCCAGACATCGTAGCGGTCGTTTTTACCCGCCTCGGTGCTCCGTCGTCTGCCAGGCCCGGCTGCGTCCATTCCCGTTCGTCACTTTCTTCTTCCCGTTTAATCTTGAGACGACTCCCCGACGTCGTGTTTCTCACCGTTGACGAGCGTTAGCCACTTAGCTTCTCTGCTGCTAATTCGCGATGTTGATGATAGCGAAAGTTTTACTTCTGACACCAAATGTAGCGCCCCTGGGTCAGGAACGCTACGAGGCGTAGATGGTTGACAGGGTGTTTATTCAGGGGACATAGAACAGGCTACTGTTGGCCGTAGCCTACGCCAAAACGACAGCAAAACGCCGTGAAAGCCTCCCAACCAGCTTCACGTCTGCTCCGGGTCATAGCTCTGCTCCGAACGGGGCGTAACACAACACAACAACACAACAACATCACTCGCCCTCCAATCACAGACACGCCTCACAGCTACCAGCTCATGAGACGTTCACTTACATCCTGAACATAACATTTATAACATAACATTTCCCTCAGTCCGTTACAACATATTTATGAACGACTACATTTTATGTCGGTGTACTTTGAACTTGTGTATCATGTGAAGTTCTCATAAAGCTCTTTCTGCATTTCCTCCTGCCGGTCTTTCATAAGAGCTGCAGATAAGAGTGAATAAGAAGTCCTCATGATGTCAGCAGTGTTGGAATAAATGTTAAATATTCAACTACAAAGTAGAAAAGCATGTTTGATACTTGTTTTGAATCATACTGGGATGTTTGCAGAAATTGATTGGATGGCCCTACCCCAAAAATATTTCACCTGCCGCCACTGGCAGACGACTCTGTGTGAGTCACAGGGAGGTGAAGGTGAGGTTTACACCCACAGAGCTGCAGGTAAGAGGCGGAGCCACCCTGAAGAGGAGAGCTGCTGCGTCACACTCAGGAAACGAGAGTTAACTTCAGAGTCAGAAACACTGCAGTCGAGACGAGTCTCTGCTTTTCTCTCAGAGACGATTCAAAGTGACGTCTTCAGGTTTTTCTCAACAACTCAACAGAGTCTCTTCCAAACACTGGTGAGTACATCTGATCATATTCACACCTGTGATCACCAGGATTAACACAACACTTTAGCTTTACTCGGGCAGGAAGTTCCTCTCTTATCACTTCATACCTGATGAATTATTAACAATATAACTATGGCTGTCTGTCCACAGTCCCACGACACAGAAACTCACTTTAACTGCTTTAAACTGTCTCAGGAGGACTTTAGTAACTAGTAACTGAATCTGTGGTTTTCACTTTAGTCTCACTCTGACTTTCCTGCTTTTGTTACTGTTTATTGATCACTTCCTCTATTTCCTCTAGTAGTTTCATAATAAGAGTTTATGGCTTTTATTGTGAAGCAGCTGGAGGAAATGTGATGTGTTAGTCATCAGTAAGCAGAGCTTTGTTGTCAGAGCTGCTCTTTAACTCACTTTGGACTTATTCTGTGCTGCTTTGCAAGAGGAGCGAGGTTGAGTCTGTCGGCACGACTTTGATCTTGGTTTCTTATGTCAAAGTTAAAAGCTTTTACTTTACATTTAATTTAGCTGACACTTTAATCCAGCGACTTACAATAAGTACTAACATGCTATCCTTTTTTTACTCAAGATATAGTCGGAAAAGAAGTGTTTTTAGTTTGCGGTGGGAGATTTAGAGACTCTGCTGTCCTGATGTCATCGGGAGCTTGTTTCACCAATGTGGAGCCAGGACAGCAAACAGTCGTGACTTTGTTGAGTGTTTAGCTCGGAGTAACAAGCCGATTGGTAGATGCTGAGAGGAGTGAACGGGGTGGGGTGTAAGGTTTGACCAAGTCCTGGACGTAGACTCGATCTGTTTGCAGCTCGGTACGCAAGTAGGGGAGAGCGGGGTAATGTGGGACATCGGGTAATGTGAGACACCCCCTGTATCTAGGCAAAGGAACCCATTTGTGGTAATGTGAGAATTATGTTTTCAAGCCCCTCCCATTCCCCCCTTGCCATGAAAAAGAAGTGGTGCTGGTGCTGTGTTAAGTATGTTTTTTCACAAAAATTAGTTTTTTGCATGTAAAAGTAAATGTTCCTGCTGTGAACTAAATCAACGTTTGTGTCAAAACAAATTGATTTAGGTAGAAAACCATATATCATACATGTCGATGAACCTCTAACATATACAACCATGTGATTGATGCGAGCTGAAGATTAGCCTGAATGGCTAAGATATGTTGTTTTTTCTAAAATAGTGGCTGTGGGGTAAAGTGAGACAAATGTTATGGGGTAAAGTGAGACAGTTTACCCCAAGTTAAGTTTAGTCTTAAAGATATTTGAGTGTAATATTACATTAATTATGTTGTATTTGTAATATCATAAACATTGTAGAAAAGCCATCATGCCAAGAAACGACACCAGGAAGACAACATGGGCCAAACACCTTGCAGAGATGGAGAGTGCAGCCGCTGAGGTCATGCAAGGACATGCACTACCGTTCAAAAGTTTGGGGTCACTTAGAAATGTCTTTATTTTTCAAAGAAAAGCACTGTTTTTTCCATAAAGATAACATTAATCAAAAATACACACTATACATTGTTAATGTGGTAAATGACTATTCTAGGTGGAAACGTCTGGTTTCTAATGAAATATCTCCAGAGGTGTATAGAGGCCCATTTCCATCAACGATCACTCCAGTGTTCTAATGGTACATTGTGTTATCGCCTTAGAAGACTAATGTCTGATTAGAAAACCCTTGTGACATTATGTTAGCACAGCTGAAAACAGTTATGCTGGTGATATAAGCTATACAACTGGCTTTCCTTACTACTTCAAATATTAATCATTATTTCTAACCTTGTCAATGTCTTGACTATATGTTCTATGAAATGTTCAATTCATTTATAAATAAAAGTGATTTTTCATGGAAGACACGAAATTGTCTGGATGACCCCAAACTTTTGAACGGTAGTGTAAGTCCTTAAGAAAAGCTGGAAGGGATAGAAATATTGACAAGACAACCCTCGAAAGATTTATAAAGAAAAATAGAAAGGGGAAGTAAAATCAGTATCCTGGGGTGCAGTAGCTGAGGCAAAGATAATATTTACAGATGAGATGAGGAGGAGCAAACACTTGAAACAACTAGCTGACCAGTTCGATGGCCTTGCTCCAGTTGATTGCCATGAACTGGCATATGAGTTCTAATCTAACTGGTTCTATCTGTCATTTGATTGTTAATTAAAACATTTTGCATTATATTTTGTTGTAGCTATAGGATTTTGTTCGGAGTTACTTTCAAGTGTTTAAATAAATGTGCTTAATTGATCTTAATCTCCATGATTCTATTACTAGTCCGATATTAGTTTTGGAATGTGTAGTTGTCAATCTAGCCGTCAGGATTGTAACTATTACAACATGTGTTTTTATGGTAGTTTTAAAATGGAAAAAGTAAGTGGATCACTTTACCCCCTTGATTTCTCAGGTCTGTCTCACTTTACCCCTAAGCTGGGGTAAAGTGAGACACAAGACCACTTTTTTTGAAACAATCATATTTTCACTGCCCTTTGTCCAAAAGACATTCTGATAACGTACATTGCTAGGTAACATCCTGAATTAATGGAAAATGTGTACGTTTTACTGATATATCATTTAAGCTCGCCTAGAGGGGAGCAAATGTAAAAAGTGTATCACATTACCCCGCTCTCCCCTACCAATGTTTGGGAAGGGTGAGCAAATGACAGCCTATAGAGTTGGTGTTCATAGAGAAGAGGAGGGGACCCAGGACGGAGCCCTGAGGTACCCCACTAGTGAGAGGACAAGGTTCAGACACAACTCCTCTCCAGGTTACCTGGTGAGTGCGGTCGTTGAGGTAGGATGAGAAGAGGGAGAGAGCAGAACCTGAGATACCAGGTCCTGAAGGGAGGACATGAGGATCTGGTGCTCCACTGTGTCAAATGCAGCAGAAAGGTCTGGAAGGATAAGGACAGAGGAGAGAGAGCCTGTTCTAGCGGTTTGGTAGAAGGGTGGAAAGTTATCAAATTATCACACTTGTTTCCTTTTCCAACAAATAATTATTTCCTTTCCACAATGTGTGTAGACATGGCTTCTGCAAACCTTCTGCTGTCTGAAGATCAGTTCCTGTGCTCCGTCTGTCTGGATGTGTTCACTGATCCAGTCACAACACGATGTGGACACAACTTCTGCAAAAAGTGCATCAATCATTACTGGAATACCAACAACCAGAACATGTGTCCACTGTGTAAAAAGGTTTTCTTCTCAAGACCTGAGCTGCTTGTCAACACCTTCATCTCTGAGATGGTTTCTCAGTTCAGACAGTCGACTCAGCAGAAAGCCAGCAGCAGCAGCTCAGAGCAACAAGAGTCCAGACCAGGAGAAGTTCCCTGTGACGTCTGCACTGGAACCAAACTGAAGGCCCTGAAGTCCTGCCTGGTGTGTCTGGCCTCCTACTGTGAGACTCACCTGGAGCCTCACCTGACAGCTTCACGCCTGAAGAGACATCAGCTGATGGACCCTGTGGAGAACCTGGAAGACAGGATGTGTCTGAAGCACGATAAACCTCTGGAGCTGTTCTGTAGGACCGACCAGACGTGTCTGCATGCTCTGCACTGTGTTGGACCACAAGATGCACAATGTTGTTCCTCTGAAACAAGAATATGAAGGAAAGAAGGTCGAGCTGCAGAAGACAGAGGCTGAAACTCAGGAGATGATCCAGAAGACGCCTGAAGATTCAGGAGGTCCAACACAACGTGAAGCTCAGTGAGGAAGATGCAGACCGAGAGAAAGCAGAAGGTGTTCAGGTCTTCACTGGTCTGAAGGAGTCTGTGGAGAGAAAACTGAACGAGCTCATCACTACGATAGAAGAGAAGCAGAGAAGCACCAAGAAACAGGCTGAAGACGCCATCAGAGATGGAACAGGAGATCTCTGATCTGATGAAGAGGAGCACTGAGGTGGAGAAGCTCTCCGTCTCTGAAGACCACCTCCACCTCCTCCAGAGTGTCCAGTCCCTCAACATCCACCATCCACCACCCACCAAGGACTGGTCTCAGGTCAGTGTTCCTCCAGCATCACATGAGGGGACTGTGAGGAGAGCTGTGTCTCAGCTGGAGGAGACGCTCAGTAACATGAGGAAGACGCTGGTTGAAGTTGAGATGAAGAGGGTCCAGAAGTTTGCAGTAGACGTGACTCTTGATCCTGAAACAGCTCATCATAACCTCATCCTGTCTGATGACAGGAAACAAGTGAAACCTGCTAAGGTAAAAAGGCCCCCA